>NC_092227.1:84091511-84319011 GCF_036320965.1 Panulirus ornatus
GCCAGGTGAGGATATTCCCTCAAAGGCCCAGTCCTCTGTTCTTAACGCTACCTCGCTAACGCGGGAAATGGCGGATAGTTTGAAAGAAATATATATATATATATATATATATATATATATATATATATATATATATATATATATATATATATATAAAACGTAAAGTATTTTCTTTAGAAACAGAATGACAAATGGAAACTGTATATCATGGTGAACGTGGTAGTGTTGCTTGCTTTACGTGCTAGTGTTGCATGGTTATATTGCTTGGTTTGCCTGGGTGTGTTGCTTACATCGCTCTGTGTTATGCAGCTTGGCTTTGTATAGATAGGTTGCTGACATTGCTTGGCAGTGTAGCTTGGCTTGCATGATTGTATTTCTTCGCTCGCGTGGTTGTGTTACCTGGTCTACGTATCTGTTCTGCTGTGAGCCAAACCCCTTATGGCAGACCCCTTAGCCAGTCTGGGAGGACCATTAAGGTAATGACTTGGTCTTGGGATGATGATGATGATGATGATGATCGCTCGCACGTCGTACATTAGAGACTTACTACTCTCCTCCCTGTGTCAGTGGAGGGCCGCTTGTTGACGGTAACTTGCACCCGACTCCTTCCTCACCACAAGATTATGAAGCTTCTATATTAGCTATGATAGAGCGGGTCCAGCTGACGCCACAGAAACCTATGACCCTCCTCCAACAGCTGGCTAGGCTGTCTTCCCTCCCTCCCTCCCTCCCTCACTCCCTCCTTCCCTCTCTCTCCTAACTCATGGCACCTTACAGCTGGCTAGGCTGCCTTCCTCCCTCCCTCTCTCTCTCCCTGCCTCTCTCTCTCTCTCTCTCTCTCTCTCTCTCTCTCTCTCTCTCTCTCTCTCTCTCTCTCTCTCTCTCTCTCTCCAAACCCATGGTCCTCACAGCTGTTCCCATCTGACCCTGCTATTGTCTTCAGTGACCTGTGACCCCATGCAGCTGCCTCTCTGCCTCCCTCTCCTAAGTCATGGCCTTACAGCTGTTCTCATCTGATCCAGTTGTCGTGTCTAGTACCCTGCTTGGTGTTTCTAGTGACCTATGACTTCCCTCCCCCTAAACAACTGTTACCCTCACTGCCTCTCGTAACTCGTAGCTCCACAGCTGTTCTGATCTCAAGCCAACATCTGCCACTGGTGAGCTGTAGTGTCATGGTTCTCTCTGGTAACCCCGACCTCCACAGCTACCCAGATCTGGCTCAGGAAATGTTTATGGTAATCCATATTTAACAGATGCCTCTGATAATATCAAGCTTCACAGCTGTTTCGATTTTGCCCCAGCTGCACAGGTGTTCCGAACTCACCTCAACAGATGTCACGAGAGTTCATCTCCCTATTTGCTCATGGTAACATGTCTGCCTTTTCACAAGAAATGAACCCAAAACATTTCCTACTTAATCCGAAACCCCCCTTCTCTCTCTCTCTCTCTCTCTCTCTCTCTCTCTCTCTCTCTCTCTCTCTCTCTCTCTCTCTCTCTCTCTCTCTCTCTCTCTCTCTCCTTTCCTAACTACAACGCAAATCTATTCCCACTTACCATTACGCCGTTACCTCTGTAGCCATCAGGGAATTCGCGTCTATTCCGACTGCTATCACAATCAAATCCCTCATACATTTCCCCCAGACTGCGAATGACACATTATATTTTTTTCCCTAATTACGCAAGCATTAAGAATACGGACCTACGTGAGGTATACGCGTGCATGACTCATTACCTGTCGTTTCTTTCGTGTTGATCCCTTTTAACAAAGTCAGGAATATAAATCATGAAACTGCCAGTAATACAGGCTCACTTCTGGCGTGGGTAGAGGCTTGGTAATCTTTAAGCCTTATAATGATTTTACTTTACTTCCCATGTTGCTTAAATACTCTAATGTAAATGTTGCCTTCAGCAACAATAATACCATAAAGAATATCTTAATCAGGAATTCACCAGAAAATTCTCCTGGATGCATCTATAAAGTGCCATGTAGAAATCGTGATAAGTTTTATGTTGGTCAGACTGGTAAGGATCTTTCTGTTAGACTTAGCAACATAAATATAGTATAAGAACGGGACAAGAATCAAATGCCTTGTTTAATAATGTTAAAAACTATGATCATTGTATTGACTGGAGTAATGCCATCTCAGTTATTAAATCTAACTCTATTACCACGAGAAATATCATTTATATATATATATATATGCATATATATATATATATATATATATATATATATATATATATATATATATATATATATATATATATATATATATATATATATATATATATATATATATACATATATATATATATATATATATATATTTATATATATATACAGCGCTGGTGGCTAATTCATGTGAGAAACTGCAGAAGCTGGTGACTGAGTTTGGTAAAGTGTGTGAAAGAAGAAAGTTAAGAGTAAATGTGAATAAGAGCAAGGTTATTAGGTACAGTAGGGTTGAGGGTCAAGTCAACTGGGAGGTAAGTTTGAATGGAGAAAAACTGGAGGAAGTAAAGTGTTTTAGATATCTGGGAGTGGATCTGGCAGCGGATGGAACCATGGAAGCGGAAGTGGATCATAGGGTGGGGGAGGGGGCGAAAATCCTGGGAGCCTTGAAGAATGTGTGGAAGTCGAGAACATTATCTCGGAAAGCAAAAAGGGTATGTTTGAAGGAATAGTGGTTCCAACAATGTTGTATGGTTGCGAGGCGTGGGCTATGGATAGAGTTGTGCGCAGGAGGATGGATGTGCTTGAAATGAGATGTTTGAGGACAATGTGTGGTGTGAGGTGGTTTGATCGAGTAAGTAACGTAAGGGTAAGAGAGATGTGTGGAAATAAAAAGAGCGTGGTTGAGAGAGCAGAAGAGGGTGTTTTGAAATGGTTTGGGCACATGGAGAGAATGAGTGAGGAAAGATTGACCAAGAGGATATATGTGTCGGAGGTGGAGGGAACGAGGAGAAGTGGGAGACCAAATTGGAGGTGGAAAGATGGAGTGAAAAAGATTTTGTGTGATCGGGGCCTGAACATGCAGGAGGGTGAAAGGAGGGCAAGGAATAGAGTGAATTGGATCGATGTGGTATACCGGGGTTGACGTGCTGTCAGTGGATTGAATCAGGGCATGTGAAGCGTCTGGGGTAAACCATGGAAAGCTGTGTAGGTATGTATATTTGCGTGTGTGGACGTGTATGTATATACATGTGTATGGGGGTGGGTTGGGCCATTTCTTTCGTCTGTTTCCTTGCGCTACCTCGCAAACGCGGGAGACAGCGACAAAGCAAAAAAAAAAAAAAAAAAAATATATATATATATATATATATATATATATATATATATATATATATATATATATATATATATATATATATATATAAAACCACGACGAAAATGAAACAATGAATTCCCAAGTGCACTTTCGTGTAATGACCACATCGTCAGGGGAGATACAAGAATGAGATAGAAGACGTGGAACAGTCCGTTGACATACAGCCTCTTCCTTGTATTTTAGTATGGAAGTTGCATGTCTGGCATCTCTTGACCTGCTAAAACCATTTTTGTAGTGCTAGAGACGTGTCGAGAACAGAGACAAGAAAGCATAGCTCTTGCATGTCTGGGGGTGGGCTTAGTTTCAATTGGGTGTATGCCAATGATATGGTGCTTAATTTTGGGTTAGAACGGCCGCTGCCTGGTGCTTCTCGGGTCATTTTGATGTGTTTACGTAATGTCTTTGCTGTGTTTATTAGGAAGGAGGAATATATGAGTATGGGATGTTCACATGTGAAGCAGAGGTAAGTATATTATTCCTACTAGGGTTTTGGCACTTAGCTATGGAGTGGTATGGCTGTAAAGAAGTTTACGCTGTTGCAGAGAATTAAGTAAAGCATATTGAAGTGAGATTGTACTAGGAAATAGAAAAGAAATGCCTACCTCATCCTTGCATTTCACTTCTCTACTTACAGATCCCCTCCCCCCTCCCCACCAACACCCAGAAAACGGTACACTGACAACACATGCACAATGACAGGACCCGACAAGTTCTAAACATCTGCCCTCCCAATTCAATCTTAAACACTACTCCATCAGGGATATATCCATCTGAAACCACACTCCTTAGACAAATACGAGTCACACACCCCGTCTACGCTCTGGACATCACCCATTCCAATATTGATACAAATACCGGGCCAGCACGTTCCAAGTACCCTCCATGCCCACGATGCAACGACAGCAGTGAAGACACCGACGTTTACTGGCCATTTGCATCGTTCTCTTCCCACCCACACACACACACACACACACACACACACACACACACACACACACACACACACACACAGTCACTAAAATTCTATGACCTATGGTTCCGGCCGTTGGACGTGGCCGGCTTCCTGAGCGCTGTGGTCCACAGAAGGATAGATTAAAAAAATCTAGAAGAAAATAAATAGATAAATAGATAACTTTTTTCCTTCATTGCTGTCTCTAGTAAGGGCAGCAGTTGTATTATTTGTTCTGGATCGTAATTTCAAGCCCGATATGAATTATGATTATACTGTATACATGCTGAAGGTGGTCCACAGACACAGCTGGTGTCTCTTAATGGTCCACATAGTGAAACAGTGTTCTTGTGTCTGTATGTGTGTGTGTGTGTGTGTGTGTGTGTGTTTTGAGTGATTTTAGTATCTTGATCCACCCCATGTTAATGGGAATAGAGTTATCGATGACATGTAGGTAGACAGACAGATAGATAGGTAGAGCATTCAATACACGATCACATTTGTCTAACATGTCCTTGTATATGTGCAGTGGCAATGCTCCTAACTTCCGTTTACACTCATGTGAACATAAGCATTCCCTGTTTAACCCAGTGTCGTGGCAATGATGCAGTTAGCGGAGGTGCGAGCCTGATAGCAGACGTCTTGCTTGCGTCTCTCTAAGCTGTTGATGGAGGTCTACGTCGTCTAAGGGAAGCCAACCAAGGCAGTGGATGGCAGAGTAGGTCTTCACACGACACAAACTGTTGACGGTCTATTGAACTTGTGGTGTTTGTGTTGGCCCAATGATATACAGGACTTCCCGTACAGTTAGCTTGGACCGGGGGAGGCCGAGTGAATATAGTGGGTTACATAACTCCCTTTGAGTTATGTGGACTTCGTTGGCTTCGGTACGACTGTGATATGTGTGAAGTCTCCAGATCAGCGGGGCTTAGCGAGTGATGGAAATGGGTATAGTGATGATAGAGCGGAGGGATTTGGATACCTCAGGGATGAACTCCTTCCTCAGAGTTTAGGGTAAAGTCAATAGAGTGTAGTAGATTGCTCCATCTTGAGGCTGGTGGTGATTTCAGATTCTCCTACTAACCCTAGAGGTGTTATAGGGCTGGGGTTGAGGCTGGGAGGAAGGTGGTGTGATCCATCTATGCCTTAGTTCAAGGGATTAATATCTCCATCTATGCCTTAGTTCAAGGGATTAATATCTCCCTCTTTGCCGCAGTTCCTGGAATTTATATCTCCATCTATGCCTCAGTTCAAGGGATTAATATCTCCATCTATGCCTTAGTTCAAGGGATTAATATCTCCATCTATGCCTTAGTTCAAGGGATTAATATCTCCATCTATGCCTTAGTTCAAGGGATTAATATCTCCATCTATGCCTCAGTTCAAGGGATTAATATCTCCATCTATGCCTTAGTTCAAGGGATTAATATCTCCCTCTTTGCCGCAGTTCCTGGAATTTATATCTCCATCTATGCCTCAGTTCAAGGGATTAATATCTCCATCTATGCCTTAGTTCAAGGGATTAATATCTCCCTCTTTGCCGCAGTTCCTGGAATTTATATCTCCATCTATGCCTCAGTTCAAGGGATTAATATCTCCCTCTTTGCCGCAGTTCCTGGAATTTATATCTCCATCTATGCCTCAGTTCAAGGGATTAATATCTCCATCTATGCCTCAGTTCAAGGGATTAATATCTCCATCTATGCCTTAGTTCAAGGGATTAATATCTCCCTCTTTGCCGCAGTTCCTGGAATTTATATCTCCATCTATGCCTTAGTTCAAGGGATTAATATCTCCATCTATGCCTTAGTTCAAGGGATTAATATCTCCCTCTTTGCCGCAGTTCCTGGAATTTATATCTCCATCTATGCCTCAGTTCAAGGGATTAATATCTCCATCTATGCCTCAGTTCAAGGGATTAATATCTCCATCTATGCCTCAGTTCAAGGGATTAATATCTCCATCTTTGCCGCAGTTCCTGGAATTTATATCTCCATCTATGCCTCAGTTCAAGGGATTAATATCTCCATCTATGCCTCAGTTCAAGGGATTAATATCTCCATCTATGCCTCAGTTCAAGGGATTAATATCTCCATCTTTGCCGCAGTTCCTGGAATTTATATCTCCATCTATGCCTCAGTTCAAGGGATTAATATCTCCCTCTTTGCCGCAGTTCCTGGAATTTATATCTCCATCTATGCCTCAGTTCAAGGGATTAATATCTCCATCTATGCCTTAGTTCAAGGGATTAATATCTCCATCTATGCCTCAGTTCAAGGGATTAATATCTCCATCTATGCCTTAGTTCAAGGGATTAATATCTCCATCTTTGCCGCAGTTCCTGGAATTTATATCTCCATCTATGCCTCAGTTCAAGGGATTAATATCTCCATCTATGCCTTAGTTCAAGGGATTAATATCTCCATCTATGCCTCAGTTCAAGGGATTAATATCTCCATCTATGCCTCAGTTCAAGGGATTAATATCTCCATCTTTGCCGCAGTTCCTGGAATTTATATCTCCATCTATGCCTTAGTTCAAGGGATTAATATCTCCCTCTTTGCCGCAGTTCCTGGAATTTATATCTCCATCTATGCCTCAGTTCAAGGGATTAATATCTCCATCTATGCCTTAGTTCAAGGGATTAATATCTCCATCTATGCCTTAGTTCAAGGGATTAATATCTCCATCTTTGCCGCAGTTCCTGGAATTTATATCTCCATCTATGCCTTAGTTCAAGGGATTAATATCTCCATCTATGCCTTAGTTCAAGGGATTAATATCTCCATCTTTGCCGCAGTTCCTGGAATTTATATCTCCATCTATGCCTTAGTTCAAGGGATTAATATCTCCCTCTTTGCCGCAGTTCCTGGAATTTATATCTCCATCTATGCCTTAGTTCAAGGGATTAATATCTCCATCTATGCCTCAGTTCAAGGGATTAATATCTCCATCTATGCCTCAGTTCAAGGGATTAATATCTCCATCTATGCCTCAGTTCAAGGGATTAATATCTCCATCTTTGCCGCAGTTCCTGGAATTTATATCTCCATCTATGCCTCAGTTCAAGGGATTAATATCTCCATCTATGCCTTAGTTCAAGGGATTAATATCTCCATCTATGCCTTAGTTCAAGGGATTAATATCTCCATCTATGCCTTAGTTCAAGGGATTAATATCTCCCTCTTTGCCGCAGTTCCTGGAATTTATATCTCCATCTATGCCTTAGTTCAAGGGATTAATATCTCCATCTATGCCTTAGTTCAAGGGATTAATATCTCCATCTATGCCTCAGTTCAAGGGATTAATATCTCCATCTATGCCTCAGTTCAAGGGATTAATATCTCCATCTATGCCTTAGTTCAAGGGATTAATATCTCCATCTATGCCTCAGTTCAAGGGATTAATATCTCCATCTATGCCTTAGTTCAAGGGATTAATATCTCCATCTTTGCCGCAGTTCCTGGAATTTATATCTCCATCTATGCCTTAGTTCAAGGGATTAATATCTCCATCTATGCCTCAGTTCAAGGGATTAATATCTCCATCTATGCCTCAGTTCAAGGGATTAATATCTCCATCTTTGCCGCAGTTCCTGGAATTTATATCTCCATCTATGCCTCAGTTCAAGGGATTAATATCTCCATCTTTGCCGCAGTTCCTGGAATTTATATCTCCATCTATGCCTTAGTTCAAGGGATTAATATCTCCATCTATGCCTCAGTTCAAGGGATTAATATCTCCATCTTTGCCGCAGTTCCTGGAATTTATATCTCCATCTATGCCTTAGTTCAAGGGATTAATATCTCCATCTATGCCTCAGTTCAAGGGATTAATATCTCCATCTATGCCTTAGTTCAAGGGATTAATATCTCCATCTTTGCCGCAGTTCCTGGAATTTATATCTCCATCTATGCCTTAGTTCAAGGGATTAATATCTCCCTCTTTGCCGCAGTTCCTGGAATTTATATCTCCATCTATGCCTCAGTTCAAGGGATTAATATCTCCATCTATGCCTCAGTTCAAGGGATTAATATCTCCATCTTTGCCGCAGTTCCTGGAATTTATATCTCCATCTATGCCTCAGTTCAAGGGATTAATATCTCCATCTTTGCCGCAGTTCCTGGAATTTATATCTCCATCTATGCCTCAGTTCAAGGGATTAATATCTCCATCTATGCCTTAGTTCAAGGGATTAATATCTCCCTCTTTGCCGCAGTTCCTGGAATTTATATCTCCATCTATGCCTTAGTTCAAGGGATTAATATCTCCATCTTTGCCGCAGTTCCTGGAATTTATATCTCCATCTATGCCTCAGTTCAAGGGATTAATATCTCCATCTATGCCTTAGTTCAAGGGATTAATATCTCCATCTATGCCTCAGTTCAAGGGATTAATATCTCCATCTATGCCTTAGTTCAAGGGATTAATATCTCCATCTATGCCTTAGTTCAAGGGATTAATATCTCCATCTATGCCTTAGTTCAAGGGATTAATATCTCCATCTATGCCTTAGTTCAAGGGATTAATATCTCCATCTATGCCTTAGTTCAAGGGATTAATATCTCCATCTATGCCTCAGTTCAAGGGATTAATATCTCCATCTATGCCTTAGTTCAAGGGATTAATATCTCCATCTATGCCTTAGTTCAAGGGATTAATATCTCCATCTATGCCTTAGTTCAAGGGATTAATATCTCCCTCTTTGCCGCAGTTCCTGGAATTTATATCTCCATCTATGCCTCAGTTCAAGGGATTAATATCTCCATCTATGCCTCAGTTCAAGGGATTAATATCTCCATCTATGCCTCAGTTCAAGGGATTAATATCTCCATCTATGCCTCAGTTCAAGGGATTAATATCTCCATCTATGCCTTAGTTCAAGGGATTAATATCTCCCTCTTTGCCGCAGTTCCTGGAATTTATATCTCCATCTATGCCTTAGTTCAAGGGATTAATATCTCCATCTTTGCCGCAGTTCCTGGAATTTATATCTCCATCTATGCCTCAGTTCAAGGGATTAATATCTCCCTCTTTGCCGCAGTTCCTGGAATTTATATCTCCATCTATGCCTCAGTTCAAGGGATTAATATCTCCCTCTTTGCCGCAGTTCCTGGAATTTATATCTCCATCTATGCCTTAGTTCAAGGGATTAATATCTCCATCTATGCCTCAGTTCAAGGGATTAATATCTCCATCTATGCCTCAGTTCAAGGGATTAATATCTCCATCTATGCCTCAGTTCAAGGGATTAATATCTCCATCTATGCCTTAGTTCAAGGGATTAATATCTCCATCTATGCCTCAGTTCAAGGGATTAATATCTCCATCTTTGCCGCAGTTCCTGGAATTTATATCTCCATCTATGCCTTAGTTCAAGGGATTAATATCTCCATCTATGCCTCAGTTCAAGGGATTAATATCTCCATCTATGCCTCAGTTCAAGGGATTAATATCTCCATCTATGCCTCAGTTCAAGGGATTAATATCTCCATCTATGCCTTAGTTCAAGGGATTAATATCTCCATCTATGCCTCAGTTCAAGGGATTAATATCTCCATCTATGCCTCAGTTCAAGGGATTAATATCTCCATCTATGCCTCAGTTCAAGGGATTAATATCTCCATCTATGCCTTAGTTCAAGGGATTAATATCTCCATCTATGCCTTAGTTCAAGGGATTAATATCTCCATCTATGCCTCAGTTCAAGGGATTAATATCTCCATCTATGCCTTAGTTCAAGGGATTAATATCTCCATCTATGCCTTAGTTCAAGGGATTAATATCTCCATCTATGCCTTAGTTCAAGGGATTAATATCTCCATCTATGCCTTAGTTCAAGGGATTAATATCTCCATCTATGCCTTAGTTCAAGGGATTAATATCTCCATCTATGCCTCAGTTCAAGGGATTAATATCTCCATCTATGCCTTAGTTCAAGGGATTAATATCTCCATCTTTGCCGCAGTTCCTGGAATTTATATCTCCATCTATGCCTTAGTTCAAGGGATTAATATCTCCATCTTTGCCGCAGTTCCTGGAATTTATATCTCCATCTATGCCTTAGTTCAAGGGATTAATATCTCCATCTTTGCCGCAGTTCCTGGAATTTATATCTCCATCTATGCCTTAGTTCAAGGGATTAATATCTCCATCTATGCCTCAGTTCAAGGGATTAATATCTCCATCTTTGCCGCAGTTCCTGGAATTTATATCTCCATCTATGCCTCAGTTCAAGGGATTAATATCTCCATCTTTGCCGCAGTTCCTGGAATTTATATCTCCATCTATGCCTTAGTTCAAGGGATTAATATCTCCATCTATGCCTTAGTTCAAGGGATTAATATCTCCATCTATGCCTTAGTTCAAGGGATTAATATCTCCATCTATGCCTTAGTTCAAGGGATTAATATCTCCATCTTTGCCGCAGTTCCTGGAATTTATATCTCCATCTATGCCTTAGTTCAAGGGATTAATATCTCCATCTTTGCCGCAGTTCCTGGAATTTATATCTCCATCTATGCCTTAGTTCAAGGGATTAATATCTCCATCTATGCCTTAGTTCAAGGGATTAATATCTCCATCTATGCCTTAGTTCAAGGGATTAATATCTCCATCTATGCCTTAGTTCAAGGGATTAATATCTCCATCTATGCCTTAGTTCAAGGGATTAATATCTCCATCTATGCCTTAGTTCAAGGGATTAATATCTCCATCTTTGCCGCAGTTCCTGGAATTTATATCTCCATCTATGCCTTAGTTCAAGGGATTAATATCTCCATCTTTGCCGCAGTTCCTGGAATTTATATCTCATCTATGCCTCAGTTCAAGGGATTAATATCTCCATCTATGCCTTAGTTCAAGGGATTAATATCTCCATCTATGCCTTAGTTCAAGGGATTAATATCTCCATCTTTGCCGCAGTTCCTGGAATTTATATCTCCATCTATGCCTCAGTTCAAGGGATTAATATCTCCATCTATGCCTCAGTTCAAGGGATTAATATCTCCATCTATGCCTCAGTTCAAGGGATTAATATCTCCATCTATGCCTCAGTTCAAGGGATTAATATCTCCATCTATGCCTTAGTTCAAGGGATTAATATCTCCATCTATGCCTCAGTTCAAGGGATTAATATCTCCATCTTTGCCGCAGTTCCTGGAATTTATATCTCCATCTATGCCTCAGTTCAAGGGATTAATATCTCCATCTATGCCTCAGTTCAAGGGATTAATATCTCCATCTATGCCTCAGTTCAAGGGATTAATATCTCCATCTATGCCTCAGTTCAAGGGATTAATATCTCCATCTATGCCTCAGTTCAAGGGATTAATATCTCCATCTATGCCTCAGTTCAAGGGATTAATATCTCCATCTTTGCCGCAGTTCCTGGAATTTATATCTCCATCTATGCCTCAGTTCAAGGGATTAATATCTCCATCTATGCCTTAGTTCAAGGGATTAATATCTCCATCTATGCCTTAGTTCAAGGGATTAATATCTCCATCTATGCCTTAGTTCAAGGGATTAATATCTCCATCTATGCCTTAGTTCAAGGGATTAATATCTCCCTCTTTGCCGCAGTTCCTGGAATTTATATCTCCATCTATGCCTTAGTTCAAGGGATTAATATCTCCATCTATGCCTTAGTTCAAGGGATTAATATCTCCCTCTTTGCCGCAGTTCCTGGAATTTATATCTCCATCTATGCCTCAGTTCAAGGGATTAATATCTCCATCTATGCCTCAGTTCAAGGGATTAATATCTCCATCTTTGCCGCAGTTCCTGGAATTTATATCTCCATCTATGCCTTAGTTCAAGGGATTAATATCTCCATCTATGCCTTAGTTCAAGGGATTAATATCTCCCTCTTTGCCGCAGTTCCTGGAATTTATATCTCCATCTATGCCTTAGTTCAAGGGATTAATATCTCCATCTATGCCTTAGTTCAAGGGATTAATATCTCCATCTTTGCCGCAGTTCCTGGAATTTATATCTCCATCTATGCCTCAGTTCAAGGGATTAATATCTCCATCTATGCCTCAGTTCAAGGGATTAATATCTCCATCTTTGCCGCAGTTCCTGGAATTTATATCTCCATCTATGCCTCAGTTCAAGGGATTAATATCTCCATCTATGCCTTAGTTCAAGGGATTAATATCTCCATCTATGCCTCAGTTCAAGGGATTAATATCTCCATCTTTGCCGCAGTTCCTGGAATTTATATCTCCATCTATGCCTCAGTTCAAGGGATTAATATCTCCATCTTTGCCGCAGTTCCTGGAATTTATATCTCCATCTATGCCTTAGTTCAAGGGATTAATATCTCCATCTATGCCTTAGTTCAAGGGATTAATATCTCCATCTATGCCTTAGTTCAAGGGATTAATATCTCCATCTATGCCTCAGTTCAAGGGATTAATATCTCCATCTATGCCTTAGTTCAAGGGATTAATATCTCCCTCTTTGCCGCAGTTCCTGGAATTTATATCTCCATCTATGCCTCAGTTCAAGGGATTAATATCTCCATCTATGCCTCAGTTCAAGGGATTAATATCTCCATCTATGCCTCAGTTCAAGGGATTAATATCTCCATCTTTGCCGCAGTTCCTGGAATTTATATCTCCATCTATGCCTCAGTTCAAGGGATTAATATCTCCATCTAGGCCTCAGTTCCCGGGATAAATATCTCCCTCTTTGCCGCAGTTCCTGGAATTTATATCTCCATCTATGCCTCAGTTCAAGGGATTAATATCTCCCTCTTTGCCGCAGTTCCTGGGATTAATATCTCCATCTATGCCTCAGTTCAAGGGATTAATATCTCCCTCTTTGCCGCAGTTCCTGGAATTTATATCTCCATCTATGCCTCAGTTCAAGGGATTAATATCTCCCTCTTTGCCGCAGTTCCTGGAATTTATATCTCCATCTATGCCTCAGTTCAAGGGATTAATATCTCCCTCTTTGCCGCAGTTCCTGGAATTTATATCTCCATCTAGGCCTCAGTTCCCGGGATTAATATCTCCCTCTTTGCCGCAGTTCCTGGAATTTATATCTCCATCTATGCCTCAGTTCAAGGGATTAATATCTCCATCTTTGCCGCAGTTCCTGGGATTGATATCTCCGTCTTTCCCCTGCAACCAACATAGAGAATAGAAATAAATAATGTTACTCGAAACGTAATCACACGCCTGGGTAACGTAGCCAAGAAAATACTATACTTGTCAACTTGTTGGCTGATATAGAGGCTCTCGGTCCTTGATAGGTTATGCCCTCGACGTCTCTGGTTAAGTACCTGGAAATGTGTCAGATATCGAGGAGGAAGGGAAAGACTCCCTTATTTACAGAAGCACCGCACCCTTTCGACCCTCAACGGGAGGGTAAACAAATAGTGTTCGACTGGTTCACACGATTTCGAGTCAAGCACAGTGAACCGTCCTGCAACACCCCCCCCCCCAAAACGAATAGTCCTGAAATCATGATACACACCTTTTCGAAGCTGTACCGAACCCTTTGCCTGTGAATGTTGAGAGAGAAGGATCATTATAGCCTCGTCCAAGTGTGTGTGTGTGTGTGTGTGTGTGTGTGTGTGTGTGTGTGACAAGACTTTTGTCTAGTGCTGTACAGTGTCTTCCTCCTGCCCCCTCAGCCAGGGTGAGGAGGAGGACGCTGGGTCTCTAGCGGCGTTTTCTTGCTGAAGATTCTCACTTGAGACACTGACCACTTGCTGGGACTGCGGGGTAAATCGGAGGAGGAGAGACTGAGGTTGTGTTGGACGAGCCGACCGACCCCATGGTCCATCAGAGAGGTAGTACGCTGTTCAACCTCGACACCTCCCGTGCCACTGCCACACTCACACAGCGACTCCTCCCGACTATATGTTCCCCCGAGAGACGAAATGGAGAAAAGAAAGTCCATGTATAGATATCATATTCTCAGCTGACTGACTGACGGTACCACTAACTGACTGACGGTACCACTGACTGACTGACTAACGGTACCACTGACTGACTGACTGAGGGTACCACTGACTGACTAACGGTGGTATTGACAGACAAACGGTACCACTGACTGACTAACGGTGGTATTGACAGACTAACGGTACCACTGACTGACCATCGGTACCACTGTTTGACAGATGATACCACTTATTTTCTGACAGATGGTACCACTGACTGACAGATGGTACCACTGACTGACAGATGGTACCATTGACTAACCGATGGTACCACTGACTGACCAACGGTACCCTTGACAGACTGACGGTACCAGTGACTGATTGACTGTCCCTCTGACTGACTAAAGGTATTACCGGCTGACTGACAGTACCACTGACTGCCTGAAGGTACCACTCACTCACTGGGCCATCTAATTATCTCAGTGGATAAAATCCTCATAACTGATAAACTAACATTGTTCATGTGGCTACACCAGCTGCCCTGACGCCATCCACCATGCGACAGCACGGACTGTAAATGTGTTTTGCTTCAAGACCCCCCCAGCCAATGGTGAGAGAAAGAGAGAAAGAGAAAGAGAGAGAGAGAGAGAGAGAGAGAGAGAGAGAGAGAGAGAGAGAGAGAGAGAGAGAGAGAGAGGGGCTTTGTTGTCATTCTTCCATAACCCAGAGCGATGAGGTGTTCCCAGCGGCCTGGACTTCGCGAGCACGATATTGTTTGATCCAGATGATTGTAGCGACCAAAGCCGCTCCTTAGGAAAGGGGGACAGAGTATAATACCAACATAGACTGTCCGTAAAGGACGACTGATCGACTCCACACACACACACACACACACACACACACACACACACACACACACACACACACACACACACGTTTCCTCTCAAGTTCTCCACTCTGAGTAACTTCGGTCTGTCAGGGGAGCTAAGTATGCCCTCGAGGCTTTTATAAGAGTTAGTTCTACGATGATGGAGAAACTCCTCGTTCCTTTAGGGAGATCTATTGTTTCTTCTGCTGCTGTCGTCACCATCAGTCTGTCTTCATAGCAACGCTGCCCCCGATATCTTCCCGCTGTAGATGTATGGTCTGTGTGGTGATCTATGGTTTAGACATGGACTTCGATGTGCGCTTCATTCTCCATGGCTGTGTTCTACCTCCTCTGCCCTTATCAGAAAAGTTCTTTTTTTATCAGAAACTTTTTTTTATGATGTTTACGTTTAACTCAACTTATCATCTTATCTACTAGACACAGACACAACTTTATTTATCCCTTCCAACAGACACAGACACGCCTAGCTACCTTCCCTCCTCACCAGACACAGAGATCACCTTCTTACCTCCTCTGCACAAGACATAGACGACGACTTACTATTGTCCCCCACCAGACACATAGAAGACCTGACCCTCCTCCGCAGAAGACACAGACAACACCTTACTATCCTCTGCACCAGACACAGACAACACCTTACTATCCTCTGCATCAGACACAGACAACACCTTACTATCCTCTGCATCAGACACAGACAACACCTTACTATCCTCTGCATCAGACACAGACAACACCTTACTATCCTCTGCATCAGACGCAGACAACGCCTTACTATCCTCTGCACCAGACACAGACAACACCTTACTATCCTCTGCACCAGACACAGACAACACCTTACTATCCTATGCACCAGACACAGACAAACACACTCCCCTCTCCTCTACTCCACAGAAACACAGAATGATTTCCTGGCAACTTGGCAGCTAATATATCTCTCGCAGATAGAAACAGTCAGCGATGACAAAGTGGAGGAAGAAAAAATATATCACGAAAATGATTCAACGAAGTTCTTCTTGTTATTAATTCTTATATCAACGCGATATTGAAAGATATTGTAAATATATATTTTCTTACTTTTGTGAATACTGTTCAGGTCTTATCTGCCCCTTTATATGAGGAATATATATATATATATATATATATATATATATATATATATATATATATATATATATATATATATATATATGGCCTTTGTTTTCTTTTCCTAGCGCTACCAAGCGCGCATGCGGGGGGAGGGGGTTGTCATTTCATGTGTGGCGGGGTGGCGACGGGAATGAATAAGGGCAGACAGTATGAATTATGTACATGTGTACATATGTATATGTGTGTGTGCGTATATATATGTATACGTTGAGATGTATAGGTATGTATATGTGCTGTGTGTGGACGTGTATGTATATACATGTGTATGTGGGTGGGTTGGGCCATTCTTTCGTCTGTTTCCTTGCGCTACCTCGCTAACGCGAGAGACAGCAACAAAGTATAATAAATGAAATAATAAAATGCATACACACACACACACACACATATATATATATATATATATATATATATATATATATATATATATATATATATATATATATATATATAAGAATTCTATCCAAAAATATTCTTCAGCGTGAAAGGAAGAGTTGAAAACTCTCTACTTGATGCTTTGAATAACTACACGTTTGCAAAACATAAGCTAAATTCAGTGGCACCTGATGCTTTTCTTAGGAATGAAGGCTGGTCTCCTACCACTTCACGATCCAGAAGCCAAGTCCTGTATATCTGATCCTCAACCTTCCAAGGATCCTTCAAGAGCCGTCGTCAGGAGTGACCATACGTTCATCACCCACCTGCCAAGGTCTTCGTCTTTTAAATCACTCGCAGTTTGTTGTTCGTTATAACTGTCTCCATTCTTCCCTCCGTCATGCACACATCCCCCTTGATTCATCCGGTGGAGGCTTTACGTCGCTGTGTGGTTGAGGAAAACCAATGGTGAGAGCAGATTGACTCAGCCGCCCGCCTCCTTTGCCTGCTGATGAGCTCGCTCACTTCCGCGTCTGCCAGTGTGAGCGGGACACCCGGCGAAGAGATACTGTCTTGAGTGGAACGGAAATCAATGCAGGCCAGTCTTGGAATCCTCCCCCACCCTCCTCACGAGCGACTGTGATGAGTTCAGTTTGTCGTCGGCTTGCGACTGAGGCATTGAGAGAATTGGAATATATGACGATATTGGGGTTCTTTATCTCTGTGGTTATCTTAGATACCGATATTATGGCGTAATGTTCAAAGGTAAAAACGGAAGCTGCTGGAGGAGGCAGGCTGTTATCAATAGTCTTATCATTGCTCACAGGGGGGAGCAATCCCGCGCCACGAACGTATATGGAACCATGATTGAATTGTTGAACCTCGGTGCTTCGAAGTCCCGTTCGATGAATCTCTGCTTCACATCGTCTTCGGTATTATTCCTTTTTTCCCCTATTATAACTAAATCCTTACAGTGTAGCTCTACTGGACTGATTCATAATGGTATCTGAGGAACTGCAACTCGTAAAATCTTTCAAAGATTCCAGATTGAGATCTGTAACACACTCTATCTCAATATCGAGAAATAGATCGAAGGTCTGACTGGTTTGAAGCTGGTCTCGAAGCCCCAAAGATGTTCATATCAAACCCTCCGAGCAGCTCTGGATGGGTACTCTGCTGCTCCTGCTACTGTGTCAGGGTCGCTCGGAGGTAATATCTCCACACAGTGAACGTGTTATGTCGTTTCGTCTGATGGATCACCATTTGCAGCGACATCTCTGTCAGCGTGTTGACGGGTGTCGTACAAGGTTTGGCAACTAGGGTTCCTCGCTGCTGGCTGCAGTTAATGTTCCAACCTTCACTGGCATTTCACTGTATCGTTTCTATCTTCACCAGTGAATTAGACGCTGAATTACAAGTGAAAGTTGTCTTCAAGGCTGTACATTCAGCAGCAGTGAATATTGCACATTGTTATTTGATGATTAGCGAGTGTCTGCAGTTAACATTCCAGCCTTCACTGGCATTTCACTGTATCGTTTCTACCTTCGCCAGTGAATTAGACACTGAATCACAATTGAAGTCTTTTTGTCTTCAAGGCTGTGAATTATGGTCATCATTAGTTAATGATAACCTCACCAGCATCAACACGGAGGTAAACGTACTGTCTCTCATCATACTCACCTTCCTCAAATGTATTTTGACGTACGAAAAGCCATTTTAATCGTTACTTCCACTATAGAGTCTTGTACTTGTGAGTTCTCAAGCTTTTTACGTCGAGTGAGCGCGAGAGATCTATCATCACCATCTATAAAAGTGTAATTACGTCCGTCACAATATAACCAGTAGAGAAATTAGATGGAAAGAATTACTTTAACAAGGGGATTAAAAGTCGCGATATGATTATCCTCCCCATACGTCCCACACCAGTGAACGAGCGTTACTGTACTAAAGTACTTAGCACTGCAGTGCATAATTTAGTCAAATCAAGACGTTGTAAAATACAGCGTATGTTTATCTATCCAGCAGTGTGAGTTAACTAGGCGGTAGGGCAGTTCAAACTACCTAGTTAGCAGTACTGCCGGTCCAGAACACAACAGCGTAGTGGGTTAGAGGCAGGCTGGTGATTGGTTTAGCTGGGGCTCACTGGAGTTCAGCAGTTAGCTGATGACTGAAAGGTTAAGTGACATGTTGAACACGGAGGTACACTGAAGCCAGAGCATTTCAGAAGCTCAGAGCAGCAGGTCAGCCTCAGACTCCAGGGTGCGTGTGTGTTCCCTCGTATCTTCCTCGTTGCACGTAGACGTGGGCGTGGTTATACTACTATTGTGAGTATTAAGATTTTGCTCTCCAGTGACCCCCTTACGTCTTGTGATGTCGCAGAGGTGTGTGTGTGTGTGTGTGTGTGTGTGTGTGTATAGACGTGGTGTTCTTTCGCAGGTAGCTAGTATGTGGGGATCGAGTGTCCTCCAGTCAATAGCAATTGACTCCAGTGTGTGGAGACTCTATGGTTTCCAGGTGACGGCGCGATATAGGTGGAGACCTTGTGTTTTCCAGGGAACAATAAGGTGTGTGTGTGTGTGTGTGTGTGTGTGTGTGTGTGTGGAGAACCGGGGTTTGGTCTCCCATCGATAGACAAGGGTCGTGTGAGGACTGTGTTTGAAGTCTACAGTGGACGGCTGTGAACATAAGACGAACTACGGTGCGTCTATAAGTCCACGCTGCACCGTTACTGAAATCATACTGATGGTTTGTATCATTGAGTATAGTGAGCCAATGTAGTCTTCGAGCAGGCTCGAAGTACCGACTAGCCAAAGTTCCTGCCAAGTTGTGAGAGCTGTGAGGTGTTGGGTAGATAGTTTATATTGTGTACACGATTAGATTACGATCGCTTTTAGCAGTTTATCAAATTTTTTTTTAACGGGGATACGCGTGGCGCTAGTTGTTGAAAATGAATTTTTAGTTTGGTTTATTATTTATATGTGTTAATCCCGCACGTCGTAAAACTCTCTAGCGGGGATGAGAAATAAACAAAACGTACTTGAGTTTACGGTGTACTGAGGAAAAAGTTTACTACACTGGGAGAACGCAATATTTAACTCTATGATATATCTGCTGTGAATTGTCCTCGCATTTACAAGTATCTGAAATTATAGGGATATTCCGATATTTGCAAACCATCTTAATATCTCTCGCTGTAGTTTGGTCACTTGGGGGAAGCAGAGGAGAATGTAGGTCTCTCTCCCTTGCTCCTTGCTGCATCTGGTGGACTCTGCCACTCCCTCAGGTCGTCCCTTTTGTTGCCTATGATGAACACCACCACCCCTCGCCTCTCTCTCTCTCTCTCTCTCTCTCTCTCTCTCTCTCTCTCTCTCTCTCTCTCTCTCTCTCTCTCTCTCTCTCCCCGCAGCAGCGGCAGATGGTTCCTATTGCCGCACTTTGCACCGCCCTGTTCTGTAGCAGCTGGTGCTCACTGAGGCTCCAGCCCCGAGTCTTTCGAGAGCATGTGGTAAAGGGTGGAGGGGAGGTATAGATAAAGAGATCCTCCCTCTCGTCTGGTGGGTGTGGTAGGAGGGGGTGAGGTCGGTGAGAGATCGTCTCTCGTCTCGCATGATATGAGTAAGGTAGGTGAGCCGATCCCAACCCATGACTGACATGGCGGTGGTGAGATAGCCAGGAGATCGTCCCATGTCTGACATGACGGCTTTGAGATGGCCATTTCTCACGTCTTGAGCTAAGTTGTAAAGAGATACATATATTATGCAAATAGTTTAGGGACTCAATATCGTACTTGTCCGACTCACGCGGGGCACACGCTCATGACACAACCAGTCTGGTTACTGACAAGCACCAGGAACCTGTGAGACTCGGTGGGTCGATAGAAACAGCAGTTACCCCTTCAGTGGGGGCTTGATGAAGCTATTTTCTTTAGTTATCGAGAGAGTGCCGTTGTTTGTATGATCATAATCATGAAAATTATGATATTGCGCTGATTTTATCGATGGATTGTCGTTAGATTTTGCGAGGATCAAAACGATTTTGTTTCTAGAATTCTGGCCATAAGTTTTTTTATCAGCGTACGACAGACGTCCCAAAATCGTTCCATGGGAAGGGAAAAATTCTCTGTGATGCTGAGGATGACTTTGATGTGGAGACACTTGCAGCTGGACCCAGTAATCTCCCTCAGCCACACCTACCTACTACAGCTCCTCCCTCAGCCACACCCACCACAGCTTCTACCTCAACCACACCCACCCACCACAGCTTCTCCCTCAGCCACACCTACATACCACAGCTTCTCCCTCAGCCACACCCACCCACCACAGCTTCTCCCTCAACCACACCCTCCCACCACAGCTTCTCCCTCAGCCACACCTACCCACCACAGCTTCTCCCTCAGCCACATCCACCCACCACAGCTTCTCCCTCAGCCACACCTACCCATCACAGCTTCTCCCTCAGCCACACCCACCCACCACAGCTTCTCCCTCAGCCACACCCACCCACCACAGCTTCTCCCTCAGCCACACCCACCCACCACAATTTCTCCCTCAACCACACCCTCCCACCACAGCTTCTCCCTCATCCACACCCACCCACCACAGCTTCTCCCTCAACCACACCCACCCACCACAGCTTCTCCCTCAACCACACCGACCCACCACAATTTCTCCCTCACCCACACCCGCCCACCACAATTTCTCCCTCAGCCACATCTACCCACCACAGCTTCTCCCTCAGCCACACCTACCCACCACAGCTTCTCCCTCAACCACATCCACCCACCACGGCTTCTCCTTCAGCCACACCCATCCACCACAGCTTCTCCCTCAGCCACACCTACCCACCACAGCTTCTCCCTCAACCACATCCACCCACCACAGCTTCTCCTTCAGCCACACCCATCCACCACAGCTTCTCCCTCAGCCACACCTACCCACCACAGCTTCTCCCTCAGCCACACCTACCCACCACAGCTTCTCCCTCAACCACATCCACCCACCACAGCTTCTCCCTCAACCACATCCACCCTACCACAGCTTCTCCCTCAGCCACACCTACCCACCACGGCTTCTCCTTCAGCTACACCCACCCACCACATCTCCTCCAGCCACACTCACTCACCACAGCTGCTTTGCCAGCCACACCCACACACCTATGGTCGCATTTCTGCTCCTCAGAGACACGACGAACTACTGCAGACTTGACGCCCCGCTGGGCGACATTTCCAGCCCGTTTCCACTCTCCCTTACGTCTCTTGGGAAACACTGGATGAATCACCTGCTGGGTTCTCATTTGTTTCCCCCAGATTACTTCATTCGTTTCCTTCCATTTTTCCTCATTCGATTGTTTATTTTATGCTTCATTCGTTTCCCCAGTTTACTTCATTCGTTTCCATCTGTTAACTTCACTAGTTTTCTCCAGTTTGCTCCATTCGTTCCCTTCTGTTCATTCATTCCCTCTTGTTTACTTCATTCGTCTCCTCCTTCCTGTTTATTTCGTTCCAGTTTTCTTTCTTCTTTCATTCTTTCTTACTTCACCATCTCTCCTTTCTCTAACCTTCCCACTCCTTAACTTCTACTTTGCACTATCTGTCTCGTAAATTCCAGGCTCACGGTGCAGTTCTTCACTCTCGATATTCAGTCTTCTATCTCGTTCGATGATGGAGCCAGGCACCATCGAGGGAGCGGAGGGGTTAAGGAGAGAGAGAGAGAGAGAGAGAGAGAGAGAGAGAGAGAGAGAGAGAGAGAGAGAGAGCCTTTGCTTTGCTATCCTTTTCTTCTAGTGCTTACAAAGGGGCCTTTTTTCTTTCAGGATTGAGGTCAATTCACCTCGTTATGGACCTTGGGGGGGTCTGTGTGGTTTATATATCTATGTCATGAAAGACAAAGAAATCACCAGTAATTATATATCGGCAAATCTTTCCCTCGAAAACGTTATGTAAAAAAATAATTTTGTTTTCGTAATGCTAAGACCACGGACTATTCTACCATGTACTTTATTTTTAAAGTTATTTTTCAATAAAAAGAACCGGACATTGACTAATTATTCAGGATGCAGAAGTTGCATAATTACGTAGGTCATACACTATGAATTATACACTATTTTCCCCGTCTTTTTCTTTTTTTTTACATTATCTTTAGTCCTTCGTTTATTCTCGTTCTCCTGCGTATATGTTCGTGAACAAGGGAGATGCATTCTGCATGTTGTTCATGGTGAACAACGCGCTGGTGTATCAACGATTTTTCTTCTTTATTGATGACCGTTAATATTGAAGACTTAATATATCTATTATATTTTGTCGCTGTCTCCCGCGTTAGCGAGGTAGCGCAAGGAAACAGACGAAAGAATGGCCCAACCCACCCACATACACATGTATATACATACACGTCCACACACGCACATATACATACCTATACATCTCAACGTATCTATATATATATATATATATATATATATATATATATATATATATATATATATATATATATATATATATATCCAACCAAATCATTTACCAAATGATTTGGTAAACAGAGAAGAGGTAGTGAAAGCTTTGCGGAAGATGAAAGCCGGCAAGGCAGCAGGTTTGGATGGTATTGCAGTGGAATTTATTAAAAAAGGGGGTGACTGTATTGTTGACTGGTTGGTAAGGTTATTTAATGTATGTATGACTCATGGTGAGGTGCCTGAGGATTGGCGGAATGCGTGCATAGTGCCATTGTACAAAGGCAAAGGGGATAAGAGTGAGTGCTCAAATTACAGAGGTATAAGTTTGTTGAGTATTCCTGGTAAATTATATGGGAGGGTATTGATTGAGAGGGTGAAGGCATGTATAGAGCATCAGATTGGGGAAGAGCAGTGTGGTTTCAGAAGTGGTAGAGGATGTGTAGATCAGGTGTTTGCTTTGAAGAATGTATGTGAGAAATACTTAGAAAAGCAAATGGATTTGTATGTAGCATTTATGGATCTGGAGAAGGCATATGATAGAGTTGATAGAGATGCTCTGTGGAAGGTATTAAGAATATATGGTGTGGGAGGAAAGTTGTTAGAAGCAGTGAAAAGTTTTTATCGAGGATGTAAGGCATGTGTACGTGTAGGAAGAGAGGAAAGTGATTGGTTCTCAGTGAATGTAGGTTTGCGGCAGGGTCGTGTGATGTCTCCATGGTTGTTTAATTTGTTTATGGATGGGGTTGTTAGGGAGGTAAATGCAAGAGTTTTGGAAAGGGGCAAGTATGAAGTCTGTTGGGGATGAGAGAGCTTGGGAAGTGAGTCAGTTGTTGTTCGCTGATGATACAGCGCTGGTGGCTGATTCATGTGAGAAACTGCAGAAGCTGGTGACTGAGTTTGGTAAAGTGTGTGGAAGAAGAAAGTTAAGAGTAAATGTGAATAAGAGCAAGGTTATTAGGTACAGTAGGGGTGAGGGTCAAGTCAATTGGGAGGTGAGTTTGAATGGAGAAAAACTGGAGGAAGTGAAGTGTTTTAGATATCTGGGAGTGGATCTCGCAGCGGATGGAACCATGGAAGCGGAAGTGGATCATAGGGTGGGGGAGGGGGCGAAAATTCTGGGGGCCTTGAAGAATGTGTGGAAGTCGAGAACATTATCTCGGAAAGCAAAAATGGGTATGTTTGAAGGAATAGTGCTTCCAACAATGTTGTATGGTTGCGAGGCGTGGGCTATAGATAGAGTTGTGCGCAGGAGGATGGATGTGCTGGAAATGAGATGTTTGAGGACAATGTGTGGTGTGAGGTGGTTTGATCGAGTGAGTAACGTAAGGGTAAGAGAGATGTGTGGAAATAAAAAGAGCGTGGTTGAGAGAGCAGAAGAGGGTGTTTTGAAGTGGTTTGGGCACATGGAGAGAATGAGTGAGGAAAGATTGACCAAGAGGATATATGTGTCGGAGGTGGAGGGAACGAGGAGAAGAGGGAGACCAAATTGGAGGTGGAAAGATGGAGTGAAAAAGATTTTGTGTGATCGGGGCCTGAACATGCAGGAGGGTGAAAGGAGGGCAAGGAATAGAGTGAATTGGAGCGATGTGGTATACCGGGGTTGACGTGCTGTCAGTGGATTGAATCAAGGCATGTGAAGCGTCTGGGGTAAACCATGGAAAGCTGTGTAGGTATGTATATTTGCGTGTGTGGACGTATGTATATACATGTGTATGGGGGGGGGGGGGTTGGGCCATTTCATTCGTCTGTTTCCTTGCGCTACCTCGCAAACGCGGGAGACAGCGACAAAGTATAATAAAAAAATAATAAAAAATAATAAATATATATATAAATATATATATATATATATATATATATATATATATATATATATATATATATATATATATATACACACACACACACAGACATATACATATATACACATGTACATAATGTATGTATATATATATATATATATATATATATATATATATATATATATATATATATATATGACTCCTGCTATTGATGAACGTTAGAATTGATGTCATGTGTATCTACATCGTTTCCATCTATATTGATGAACCATTACTTCACATTGGCTTTCACTTATCATCGGACAGTATATCTTTTTTCAGCGTGGCAGATAAGATATAAAATATTCAGTGATGCATACCAGTGTAGCGTTAGCGTTCCTGACCATGACGCATTCACGGGCCGCCCAGGGTCGAGCGCATAGGTTCCAGTCCTGGTTGCGGCAGTCGGTCCACAGTCATACCCAGTTGTTCATCCACCCCTAAGGGCTGGTCGATAAAATGGGTATATGGCTCAGGCTAGGGTATATATATATATATATATATATATATATATATATATATATATATATATATATATATATATATATATATATGACAGCTAGAGACTGAGTGTGAATGAATGTGGTCGTTTTTGTCTTTTCCCAGCGCTACCTTGCGCGCGTGCGGGGGGAGGGGGTTGATTTCATGTGTGGCGGGGTGGCGACGGAATGAATAAAGGCAGCAAGTATGAATTATGTACATGTGTATATATGTATTTGTCTGTGTGTATATATATATATATATATATATATATATATATATATATATATATATATATATATATATATATATATGTGTGTGTTTGTATGTGTATACGTTGAAATACATAGGTATGAATATGTGCGTGTGTGGACGTGTATGTATTATATATACATGTGTACGTGGGTGGGTATGGCTATTCTTTCGTCTGTTTCCTTGCGCTACCTCGCTATATATATATATATATATATATATATATATATATATATATATATATATATATATGCCCTTGAATAATGGTCTTACATGGCCAAAAAGCGCTCAATATTCAATAAGTTACACAGTATTGTCTTTTTTTACAAAAGATCCAAATGCCACACGAACTGTACTGTGTGATCTATCATATATATCATATTAGAGAGAGAGAGAGAGAGAGAGAGAGAGAGAGAGAGAGAGAGAGAGAGAGAGAGAGAGAGAAGAGACTGACAGACAGACAGACAGACAGATTCTTACCTCATTATCCATGCATCATTATCGTACGAGCTAATCATCTCAGCCATGACATAACCCGTGTCTATGGCATATACAGGTCACACGACTGACGTATCCTGCCACCAGGTTAATCAACAGTTCGAACCGTAATTACGAACAGGAGCGTGGAGGAACGTGCACCCGACTCATACATATGTGTATGGGTGTGTCTGTATGTATACGTATATGCATAGGCGTGTGTGTGGACGTACATGTATGTGTGTGTGCGTTTATCATTATTTGTGATCAATTTAGGAGTTAGCTTATAGTCGAATGATATTAAAAAGAGAGAAAATATTGGCATATGAAGACAAAATAGGCAATATATGTTAAGTTACGAAATAGGCAAAGTAGAAACAGCCAATTATGGCATATCGCCTCAACTCCCTGGCTGCGGTCGATGTATGTACGTCCAACATTTCTACCAAGTGGAAAGAGAATCCCTAACGTTCTTGGTGTTATTGATCCTCTTGGCCCTTGCTTCCCTCGACCTCCCAACCCCTGCATAGACCTCCCCTCCACCAAGCCCCTCACGGCCATACCATCACCAGACCCCAATCTCCTACAATGCCCTCCCAGACTCAATTCACCCTCCCATTCCCAGACCCCAATCCCTTACAACACCTTTCCATCCCCAGACGCCAATCCCTTTCATCTCCCTCCCATCCCCAGAATTCATCCCTTACAACGCCCTCCCATTCCCGAACCCCAATCCCCTACAACGGCCTCTCATCCCCAGACCCCAATCCCCTACAATGCCCTCCCAGACTCAATTCACCCTTCCATTCCCAGACCCGAATCCCTTACAACACCTTTCCATCCCCAGACCCCAATCCCTTACAACACCCTCCCATCCCCAGGCACCAATCCCCCTACAACGCCCTCGAATCCCCAGACTCCAATCCCTGCACTTGTAAGCGTCGTCATTCGATCTCATGATGAACATGGGAGGTGGTTCAAGTCATGTTGCTGATGCTTTGAACGGCTTCTTCATGCAGACCGCAGCGACATGTCGTCTTGCAAGCCTGAAGTTCGCTCCGAAGTTTCACATTGCTAAGTTCATGTGATTCGCAGGCGTTCGTGACCAGTGTGGGTAAAGCTTTCAGACGTACGGATGACAACTGAGCAAAATGCTTCGCAAAGACAAAGAATTTACGTAGTTAGGTCTACTGTTAGCTTAGCCATGACGTGAGTACAGGAGGCGTGGAGGAACAGCTGGGTTGACTTGAACGACTGCCGCAACCAGGATTCGAGCCAATGCGCTTGACCCTGGGCGGTACACCGCTACACCACTCCTTATTTCGAGCTTATGCGCTCGACCCTAGGCGCTACACCGCTACACCACTCCTTATTTCGAGCCTATGCGCTCGACCCTAGGCGCTACACCGCTACACCACTCCTTATTATTATTACTGAAGGGATGCCTGCAGCTTCGAGGCAGCGTTGCTTTAAGTATGAGGGGAAAATTAATGGACTCATTTGTTGCGCTGCTTCCAGTAGCAGTGGAAATGGTAGACCTCCCTTTGGGAGTGAGATTTTCCTCGACGAGAACTTCTGACGATGGTACACCCTCGTCGAAGTGACCTTTCCTCCGAGGTGTAACTAGGAGCAGGTGGAGTCCGGTAGCGTCTTGGTGTACGGTGATATGTGTATTCATTTAATGTGAATATCTGTTAGATATTGACTTATAGCAGTGAAATAACCGACTGTCGCTCAACTCCTTATCTGTATCCATATGTGTATGATGTATACACACACACACACTCACACACACACACACACACACACACACAGTCAATGTTGGCATCTAGGGTTAAGTCCTAAACCTCAATATCTATCGCTATCATTAAGATAAGGAAGGTAAACTACAAACCTGTTGTTGAGCTACAAACGAGGAAAGAAACTTTGGGGTTATTCATCTCTGGTGACGAAAGCCAAGTAAGCGATGCATAAGAGCGACAACAAAGGCGAACAAAATTCATACATTCATAGGTACGGTTTTACGAATTTATGACGAAGGAAATCGCCCTCACTCGATACAGTTCGTTGGTGCGTCCCGATCACCTTTGGTCAACTAAAAAAAAAAATAGTTATAGACAGAATGGAAAGAGTAGAGCGCCAAGGTACCAGGATGATCCCCAATCTGACAAAATAATCCTATAAGAACCGACTAAGCGATTTGAATCCATTTACCTTACAAAAGAGAATAGGTTAAGAGGTATTCAGAATCATCAGAGGCTTCGTTAATCTCAGTCTCAGCAGATACTTGCATGTATGATTCGTCTGATTTCGCTTGTGATAACGGATGAGAACTTGTGGTCAAACGTTCGTGGGCAAACGTTCGTAGGTAAGCGTTCGTCGGCAAATGTTTCTGGGCAAACGTTCGTGGCCAAACGTTGGTGGGCAAACGTTTTGACTCGAATGAGAAGGACTTTCTCTTCAGCAGATCGTTAGCGAAGAATGAATGATTCGCTAGTAACAGCGGTGAGAAGCAGTACTCTATAAACGTTTCGCTTCAAGTGTACAACTGACATTGCGCCTCCTTGATCATAGGAAAAGTGTGTTTGTTGTTGTTGTTGTTGTTTTGTTGTTGTTGTTCTTTTTTTTTTTACTTTTCAGGCATCTGTAAGCCCTTCTACTCTCACCACAGTCATCTATGAGTTTCTGATATCGACCCTGCTTAAAAAACAGCCTCGAAATGACCCAGTGGCCTTATGTGGTTTGAATTCCTTTGGATTCCTTTATAATCAGACTCAGAAAATAATATAAATAACCAATTCCCTCCGTAACTCGTGGTACATCTCTTTATACAGAGGCATCTTTCAGTTTCCACGAGCACAGAATGGAGTTAAAAGTCAGTATCATATCCATACATCTTTTACAAATGAAGACGGATGGTTAAAGCATAAATTCTTCCCCAGGATATTTTGAACAAATGGGGTTGTCCTGAGCACGCCTGAGAAATCTGATATTTTCGTCGTGAAAAATATGTGGTCATAGATACTCCAATATTCTCATGTCAGGTAAACTGTGTATATATTTTACACCAGCAGGCATCGTCCCTGTCCTAAAACATGCTGCTTACTAACTTCCGTTCATATATATGTATATATATATATATATATATATATATATATATATATATATATATATATATATATATATATATATATATATATATATATATATATATTGTCTTTTGCTCAGTGTCATTTTTAAACTCTGGCCGCTGTACTTTTATATCTTTCGAAGAACTGTTCTCTATTGACATCATCAAACTGGTTTAAAAACCTAACTTATGTACGTGGTGTGTGTGTGTGTGTGTGTGTATACACATAGGAGTAAAGACATGGTATATATATATATATATATATATATATATATATATATATATATATATATATATATATATATATATATATATGAGGTCGAGACACGAAGCAACACAAGTGTTTAAAACTCTCTCCCCGTAACACACACACACAGGAATTACAAGATAAAATAGTTACTATTGACATTCATGTGCTGAACTGCATCATTCATTCTTATCAGCTACGCTTTACCACTCTATATTTCAGAGGACCATTCCCATCGATAACGTGTGGGACACATCTTTACGTTAATACACTATCATCTTTCATATTTACGAAGTTAAAAGTCGATATTCTATCGTCTAAATTTCGTATATCAAGACGAATGCAAAGACATAAAACTTGTTCCCCAAGTAAACAATGAACAATGGGCTGCTTTGAGCATAGGTATATATATATATATATATATTCTGACATTTTCCTTACGTGTTGCATATGGAAATGTTTGCTATTTGGTGTCTATCTTTTTCATGAGCAGGTATGGTCTCTGCAGCAGTGCATAGACCATACTAGCTTTCACTCCGTTACATACATCTACTGTATGTGTGTTGTGTGTTAATAGATATATAGATAAATAGATAAGAATATAAAAGAAGGTTTTTATAATACAGGCAGGTGTGTGTGTGTGTGTGTGTGTGTGTGTGTGTGTAAGCATATAGATATATACTTATATTTTTTTATACTTCTCCTTTTCCCGCGTTATCGAAGTAGCACCATCAACAGACAACGAAAGGCATTTGCATACATCCATTCTCTAGTGTCGTATGCAGGGCATCGAAACCAGAGCCCTCTATCCACAACCAGGCCCCACAGACCTTTATATGGTTTCCCCTGGCGGCTTTGTATGCCCTGGTTCAATCTGCTGACATCACGTTGCCTTTTGTATATCACATCTTTCCAATTCACTTTATCACATGCGCGCTTTTCATCCTCTTCATGGACAGGACCAGGCCACTCGAAAGCTTTTTCATTCCATCCTTCCTTTTCTTTGTCCCCTCCACTGCTGTCAACCTCTCATCATTCATTCTCTCCGTATGTCTAAACCATTCTAGTGCACGCTCTCCAACTCTCCCAACCATAATATTCTCTCTTACACTTTTATTACTTACTCGATCAAACCACCTCGCACCGCATAGTGGCCTCAAACATTCCCTTACCAGCACATCCCCCTCCTCCGCACATCCTCATCTATACCTTCAAACATACCTATCTTCACCCTCCCAGGTAATAACCTTTCTTTCCGTACATTTCTCAGTGCTTCCAGAACCTTCACCCCCTCACCCACCCTATGACTCGCTTCCGCTTCCATGGTCCTATTCGCTGCCATGTCCAGTCCCAGGTTTCTAGAACACTCAACCTCTTCCAGAAACATTTCATACATCGCATCACCACAGCCCCGACCACCGATAAAGCACACCCACGAATACCACATCACCACAGCCACAATCACCACAAAACCACAACTGCCCTAATTATCACAACACCATAGCCACTACTGCCACGACACCACAGCCACGACCACCACAAAACCACACCGACGACCATCACAACCCCACAGCCACGACCACCACAACACCTCAGCCACGACTACTTCACCAGCGACAACATCAAGGCGCCCACACCACCAGTGCCAGAAGCCTCCTTACCCACAGCTGGTGTGTCCCGGTAACTCCCAATATTGGGAGGCCCTTATGGTAAATGTCATTTACATATACCTTGGGCAAACTGTGGTTCATGTTATATGTGCATTACCCTATATTAGACTATTCTTACAACATATTTTTTACTGAACGTGTCGATGACCGCGTACCCTTTGTTGAATATACTTATTGTTTGTGGGGTAATTCACAATATATACTGCCTCGTCAGGTAGTGGGTCTTATGATGCATCACCACTATAATGATTGATAGACAAGTGGAAAAGAACAGCTCTTTTCAAGATTGGCGAAAAATTTTATATCAGTTTACCCAAGAGTTTACTTATTCTACTCACGTTTTCTCTCTATCAGTTTCCCTCGCTTTTGTGCTTCGTTTTCAGCATTCCCTAAAGATCTGACTCCTCCATCAGCGTCATGTTTTAAAAGTTTTTATGTTAGAAACGAAGCAAAAGGCAACTCTGTCATCAACTTGACAGCCAACTTGACTTCAAGAATCAAAGAGAAATTATTTCGAGATTCTCTGATAAAGGATCTAAACAACAGTTTTTGACAGATTGCTTTAATGTCCTTGTACTACGGTGAGCGATTTCAGTGATGAGATTGAATTAACCGAGGAATATAGAGATACCAAATCATTGTCCAGGGAGGGTCAAGCCTTTGTCTTCCAGAGTAACACACACACACACACACACACTAATCTTCCCTGTGTGTGAGGCTGATTTGACCAATTAGTGGAGAAAGGGAGCGGATCTTGTTGCCCGTGTTCTAGTGGAGAACCACTACTGACTGACCCGTCCAACGTAAATGTATATTACAGTAACTTGTATTGGCAAAGGTTGTTCATGGAAAGCGATGCACACTGCGTCTGTCTCGGCTATCTTCTTTTTTTTATTTCTTTTCAACTGGTTGATGTCCTCTGAAAACATGTTAGCTGGAGTTTCAATGGAGAAGTCTTTTAGGGTGTCCTAACCCCCGTACCCTGGGGACTTGGATCGTTGGTCGACGCAGCTGTTGGAAGCTACAGTAGCCAGTAGGCCCACGTAGCCACCACAGCCTCGGCAGTGTGTACACTGTAGACAAACCATCCCAGTCACAACCACAACAATGTACCACAGCCACGACCACCACAACGCCACACGCTCCTAAGCTTCTCCACTGCCACGAGCCACAACATTGACTGAATGGTCAAGACCTGGTTCACAGCACACAGTCATGTATCACATCCCCTCATTCCATGTCAGAGCTCAGGCCACGAATTCCTGGGAGAGTTATACAACGCAGAGATTAATGAGATAAACTGTACTGATCTTACCTTTGCGTCAGTTACCTGTAGATTTCATTCCGGGAACTGATAGTGACGGTATATGTCAGAATTACAGTCCTGTAGGTTGTCATTCATCCCTTCATTGGATAGGCATTATGATAAGTGACTTTCTGTGACCATCAGTCACCCACTCGAAGAGAATGAATCGAAGTAACGGTGTTCAGGAACTTCCAATACCGTTGCCTTAAAGTGGGAAAGAAGAAGGAGGGTGGGAGAGGGACAGTTGGTGAGCAATCTACCTTGCTGGGGTATCTGCCGGCTCGGGAAAGCATTAAGAAATATTTTCCGTGGTTATCTCAGGTGTAGAAGCGTTTCATCATGTATTTCATTGTCATAACAAAATTTTAGGTCTAGAAATCTAGATTCCCATAAGTATTACTTGCAATTTTTTGGTATATTTATGAGGTAATAGATTTGCTTGAAAATCTCAGTATAAGGACCATTTATCGTGCCGAATTCCGATCTAGGGTTGACATATATGGTAGGGGCAGTCGAGCCTGTATATATATATATATATATATATATATATATATATATATATAATTTGTTGTTACTCTTTCAGAAAATTTTCTGATTATTCAGTTCTTACTCAGTGGGTATCTATCTACCTGGAGAAATATTCTGAAATATTTGCCGTGTTTATTTCAACTATAGAAGCGTTTCATTATATTTCAATTTGAAATGAATGATTTTTGGTTAAGAAAAAATAAAAATCTTGCACTATTACCTACAAATTTTGGTATTTTTGGGAGGGAAATATATCTAGATGAAAACTATAAAATAAGATCAATTTTTAGTCATGCTGAAATGAGCTCTGGGGTTGAAATATATGTTGTTAAAGTGTTTGAATATGCTAAGTTTCAGTTTTGAGAGAAAAGGTTGTTTAAGCTGAAAAATACCCTGAACTATTGCCGGCAATTTTTAGTATTTATCTCAGTAATTAGATTTCTCTTAGAATCTCATTATAAGACGTATTTGTCATACTTAATACAAATCTAGGATTAGAGTATAATTTCCTCGTCTTTAAGACCTTTAATCAAGCTGTTATATGAAGATATCTTCAATGTAAATCTGATCATTAGCAACTTATTTTCTGGGAATCTATCGGTAACTGAGAGCATCATAATATATTTTCCATGAATATTTCAGGTATAACATTGTTTGAATATGCTAATACTCAATTTTGAAATAAAATGTTTTTTGAGCTAGAAACAATGCAATTTTTCACATTTTTCTCAGAAAAGTAGATATCCACTAGAATATCATCATAAGAAGTATTTTTCATGCCGAATACAAATCTGAGTTTAAAATATCGCTTAATCATCTTTATAGCCTTAAATTAAGCAGTTAATTGAAGATATAATCAAAGTATTATCTGATCATTAGTATTGCATTTACTGTGGATATACCGGTATCTGAGAGCAATATGATGTATATTCCATAATCATTTTAATTATAAAAGTATTTGAATATGCTAATTTTCAATTTTAAAATAAAAAATCATTTGAGCTAAAGAACACCCTGAACTATTACCTGCAATTTTTCGTATTTTTCTCAGGTATTTAGATATCCATTAAAATGTCATTATAAGGAGTATTTTTCATGCTGAATACAAATCTGAGTTTCAAATTTCGCTTAATCCCGTTCATATTCTTTAATCGTGAAGAATATACAAGATATTTTTAAAGTATTTTCTGATCATTAGTAATGCATTTACTGTGGATAAACCGGTATCTGAGAGCAATATGATGTATATTCCGTAATTATTTTGATTATAAAAGGTTTTGAATATGCTAATTTTCAATTTTGAAATAAAACAATTTTTAAGCAAAAAAACGCCCTGAACTGTTACCTGCAATTTTACGTATTTTTCTCAAAAAAAAAAGATTTCCATTAAAATGTCATTATAAGGAGTATTTTATGTGCTGAATACAAATCTAAGTTTAAAATGTCGCTTAATCATTTATATATCCTTTAATTTAGCAGTCAATTGAAGATATCTTCAAAGAGGTATTTGATCATTAGTACTACATTTACTATGGATATGCCGGTATTTGAGAGCATTATGATATATATTCCATGATCATTTCAATTATAAAATTGTTTGAATATGCTAATATTCAATTTTGAAATAAAACAAATTTGGAGTTGAAAAACACCCTGAACTATTGCCATGAATTTTTCGTATTTTTCTCAAAAAATTAGATAGTCATACAAACGTCATTATAAGGAGTATTTTTCATATTGAATACAATTCTCACTTTAGAATATCTGTTAGTCATCTTTATATCCTTTAAATAAGCAATCAATTAAAGTTATTTTTAAAGTGTTTTCTGATCATTAGTATTGTATTTACTGTGGATAAACCGGTATCTGAGAACAATATGATATATATTCCATAATCGTTTTAGTTATAAAAGTGTTTGAATATGCTAATATTCAATTTTGAATTAAAAAGTTTTTTTGAGCTAAAGAACACCCTGAACTATTACCTGCAATTTTTCCTATTTTTCTCAGAAAAATAGATGTCAATTAAAATGTCATTATAAGGAGTATTTTTCATGCTCAATACAAATCTGAGTTTCAAATATCGCTTAATCACGTTTATGTTCTTTAATCGAGCAGTCAATACAAGATATTCTTAATTTATTTACTGATCATCAATAATGCATTTACTTTGGATAAAGCGATATCTAGGAAAAATATGATGTATATTCCATAATTATTTTGATTATAAAAGTGTTTGAATATGCTAATTTTCAATTTTGAAATGAAAAGTTTTTTGAGCTAAAATAGACACCCTGAACTATTACCTGCAATTTTACGTATTTTTCTCAAAAAAAAGAAAAAGATTTCCATTAAAATGTCACTATAAGAAGTATTTTATATGCTGAACACAAATCTAAGTTTAGAATGTTCCTTAATCATTTTTATATCCTTTAATTTACCAGTCAATTGAAGATATCTTTAAAGAGGTATTTGATCATTAGTACTGCATTTACTATGGATATACCGGTATTTGAGAGCATTATGATATATATTCCACAATCATTTCAATTATAAAAGTGTTTGAATATGCTAATATTCAATTTTCAAATAAAAAGTTTTTTGAGCTGAAAAACACCCTGAACTATTACCTGCAATTTTTCGTATTTTTCTCAGAAAAATAGATATCCATTAAAATGCCATTACAAGGAGTATTTTTCATGCTGAATACAAATCTGAGTTTCAAATATCGCTTAATCACGTTTATATCCTTTGATTGAGCAGTCAATACAAGATATTTTAAAGTATTTTCTGATCATTAGTAATGTATCTACTGTTGTTGAACCGATATCTAAGAGCAATATGTTGTATATTCCGTGATTATTTTGATTATAAAAGTGATTGAATATGCTAATTTTCAATTTTGAATTGAAAAGTTTTTTGAGCTAAAAAAAAAAAACACCCTGAACTATTACCTGCAATTTTACGTATTTTTCTCAAAAAAAAAAAAAGATTTCCATTAAAATGTCATTATAAGGAGTATTTTATATGCTGAATACAAATCTAAGTTTAAAATGTTGCTTAATCATTTTTATATCCTTTAATTTAGCAGTCAATTGAAGATATCTTTAAAGATGTATTTGATCATTAGCACTGCATTTACTATGGATATACCGGTATTTGAGAGCATTATGATATATATTCCGTGATCATTTCAATTATAAATGTGTTTGAATATGCTAATATTCAATTTTGAAATAAAAAAAATTTGAGCTGAAAAACACCCTGAACTATTGCCTGCAATTTTTCGTATTTTTCTCAGAAAAATAGATATCCATTAAAATGTCATTATAAGGAGTATTTTTCATGTTGAATACAAATCTGAGTTAAATTGTCGCTTAATTATTTTTATATCCTTTAATTTAGCAGTTAATTGAAGATATCTTTAAAGAGGTATTTGATCATTAGTACTGCATTTACGATATATATACCGGTATTTGAGAGTATTATGATATATATTCCACAATCATATCAATCATAAAAGTGATTGAATATGCTAATATTCAATTTTGAAATAAAAAAAAAATTTTGAGCTGAAAAATACCCTGAACTATTACCTGCAATTTTTCGTATTTTTCTCAGAAAAATAGATATCCATAAAAACGTCATCATAAGGAGCATTTTTCATCCTAAATACAAATGAGTTTCAAATATCGTTTTATATCGATTATATTCTTTAATCGAGGAGTCAATACAAGATGTTTTCAAAGTATTTTTTGATCATTGATAATGCATTTACTGTTGATAAACCGATATCTGAGAGCAATATGATGTATATTCCATAATTATTTTGATTATAAAAGTGTTTGAATATGCTAATTTTCAATTTTGAAATGAAAAGTTTTTTGAGCTAAAAAACACCGTGAACTATTACCTGCAATTTTACGTATTTTTCTCAAAAAAAAAAGATTACATTAAAATGTCACTATAAGGAGTATTTTATATGCTGAATACAAATCTAAGTTTAAAATGTTGCTTAATCATTTTTATATCCTTTAATTTAGCAGTCAATTGAAGATATCTTTAAAGAGGTATTTGATCATTAGTACTGCATTTACTATGGATATACCGGTATTTCAGAGCATTATGATATATATTCCATAATCATTTCAATTATAAAAGTGTTTGAATATGCTAATATTCAATTTTGAAATAAAAAAAATTTTGAGCTGAAAAACACCCTGAACTATTACCTGCAATTTTTCGTATTTTTCTCAGAAAAATAGATATCCATTAAAATGTCATTATAAGGAGTATTTTTCATGCTGAATACAAATCTGAGTTTCAAATATCGCTTAATCACGTTTATAGCCTTTAATGGAGCAGTCAATACAAGATGTTTTCAAAGTATTTTCTGATCATTAGTAACGCATTTATTGTTGATAAACCGATATCTGAGAACAGTATGATGTATATTTCATAATTATTTTGATTATAAAATTGTTTGAATATGTTAATTTTCAATTTTGAAATAAAAATTTTGTTGAGCTAAAAAACACCCTGAACTATTACCTGCAATTTTACGTATTTTATTCAGAAAAATAGAAATCCATTAAAATGTCATTATAAGGAGTATTTTTCATGCTGAATACAAATCTGAGTGTTAAATATCGCTTAATCATCTTTATATCCTTTAAATAAGCAATCAATTGAAGATATTTTTAAAGTTTTATATTATCATTGGTATTTAATTTACTGTGGATATACCTGTATCTCAGAGAAATATGATGTATATTTCATATTTTTTTAAATTATAAAAGTGTTTCAACATGCTAAGATTCAATTTTGAAATATAAAGTTTTTTGAGCTAAAAAACACCCTGAACTATTACCTGTAATTTTTCGTATTTTTATCAGAAAATTAGATAATCATATAAATGCAATTATAAGGAGTATTTTTTATACTGAATACAATTCTCAGTTTAAAATATCGGTTAGTCATCTTTATATCCTTTAAATAAGCAATCAATTGAAGATGTTTTTGAAGTGATTTCTGATCATTAGTATTGCATTTACTGTGGATGAAACGGTATCTGAGAGCAATATGATATATATTCCATAATCATTTTAGTCATGAAAGTGTTTCAATATGCTAATATTCAATGTTGAAATAAAAAAAATTTTGAGCTAAAGAACACCCTGAACTATTACCTGCAATTTTACGTATTTTTCTCAAAAAAAAAAAAGATTTCCATTAACATGTCATTATAAGGAGTATTTTATATGCTGAATACAAATCTAAGTTAAATTGTCGCTTAATTATTTTTATATCCTTTAATTTAGCAGTCAATTGAAGATATCTTTAAAGAGGTATTTGATCATTAGTACTGCATTTACGATGGATATACCGGTATTTGAGAGTAGTTATGATATATATTCCACAATCATATCAATTACAAAAGTGATTGAATATATTAATATTCAATTTTGAAATAAAAAAAATTTTGAGCTGAAAAACACCCTGAACTATTACCTGCAATTTTTCGTATTTTTCTCAGAAAAATAGATATCCATTAAAATGCCATTATAAGGAGTATTTTTCATGCTGAATACAAATCCGAGTTTCAAATATCGCTTAATCACGTTTATATCCTTTAATCGAGTAGTCAATAAAAGATATTTTAAAAGTATTTTCTGATCATTAGTAATGCATTTACTATGGATAATCCGATATCTGAGAGCAATATGATGTATATTCCATAATTATGTTAATTATAAAAGTGTTTGGATATCCTAATTCTCAATTTTGAAATGAAAATGTTTTTGACCCTGAAAACACCCTGAACTATTACCTGCAATTTTACGTATTTTTCTCAAAAGAAAAGATTTCCATTAAAATGTCACTATAAGGAGTATTTTAAATGCTGAATAGGAATCTAAGTTTAAAATGTCGCTTAATCATTTCTATATCCTTTAATTTAGCAGTCAATTGAAGATATCTTTAAAGAGGTATTTGATCATTAGTACTGCATTTACGATGGATATACCGGTATTTGAGAGCATTATCATATATTCCATAATCATTTCAATTATAAAAGTGTTTGAATATGCTAATATTCAATAATGAAATAAAAAAAATTTGAGCTGCAAAACACCCTTAACTATTACCTGCATTTTTTTCGTATTTTTCTCAGAAAAATAGATATCCATAAAAACGTCATTATACGGAGCATTTTTCATGCTGAATACAAATCTGAGTTTCAAATATCGTTTTATAACGTTTATATCCTTTAATCGAGGAGTCAATACAAGATGTTTTCAAAGTATTTTTTGATCATTGATAATGCATTTACTGTTGATAAACCGATGTCTGAGAGCAATATGATTTATATTCCATAATTATTTTGATTATAAAAGTGTTTGAATATGCTAATTTTCAATTTTGAAATAAAAAGTTTTTTGAGCAAAAAAACACCGTGAACTATTTTACGTATTTTCTCAAAAAAAGATTTACATTAAAATGTCATTATAAGGAGTATTTTATAGGCTGAATACAAATCTAAGTTTAAAATGTTGCTTAATCATTTTTATACCTTTTAATTTAGCAGTCAATTGAAGATATCTTTAAAGAGGTATTTGATCATTAGTATTGCATTTACTATGGATATACCGGTATTTGAGAGCATTATGGTATATATTCCATGATCATTTCAATTATAAAAGTGTTTGAATATGCTAATATTCAATTTTGAAATAAAAAATATTTTGAGCTGAAAAACACCCTGAACTATTACCTGCAATTTTTCGTATTTTTTTATGAAATATAGATATCCATTAAAATGTCATTGTAAGGAGTATTTCTCATACTGAATACAAATCTGCGTTTCAAATATCGCTTAATCACGTTTATAGCCTTTAATGGAGCAGTCAATACAAGATGTTTTCAAAGTATTTTCTGATCATTAGTAACGCATTTATTGTTGATAAACCGATATCTGAGAGCAGTATGATGTATATTCCATAATTATTTTCATTATAAAATTGTTTGAATATGTTAATTTTCAATTTTGAAATAAAAAGTTTTTTGAGCTAAAAAACACCCTGAACTATTACCTGCAATTTTACGTATTTTATTCAGAAAAATAGAAATCCATTAAAATGTCATTATAAGGAGTATTTTTCATGCTGAATACAAATCTGAGTGTTGAATATCGCTTAATCATCTTTATATCCTTTGAATAAGCAATCAATTGAAGATATTTTTAAAGTTTTATATGATCATTGGTATTTAATTTACTGTGGATATACCGGTATCTCAGAGAAATATGATGTATATTTCATATTTTTTTAAATTATAAAAGTGTTTCAACATGCTAAGATTCAATTTTGAAATATAAAGTTTTTTGAGCTAAAAAACACCCTGAACTATTACCTGTAATTTTCGTATTTTTCTCAGAAAATCGGATAATCATATAAATGTCATTATAAGGAGTATTTTTCATACTAAATACAATTCTCAGTTTAAAATATCGGTTAGTCATCTTTATGATCATTAGTATTGCATTTACTGTGGATGAACCGGTATCTAAGAGCAATATGATATATATTCCATAATCATTTTAGTCATAAAAGTGTTTCAATATGCTAATATTCAATGTTGAAATAAAAAAATTTTGAGCTAATGAACACCCTGAACTATTACCTGCAATTTTACGTATTTTTCTCAAAAAAAAAAAGATTTCCATTAACATGTCATTATAAGGAGTATTTTATATGCTGAATACAAATCTAAGTTAAATTGTCGCTTAATTATTTTTATATCCTTTAATTTAGCAGTCAATTGAAGATATCTTTAAAGAGGTATTTGATCATTAGTACTGCATTTACGATGGATATACCGGTATTTGAGAGTATTATGATATATATTCCACAATCATATCAATTATAAAAGTGATTGAATATGCTAATATTCAATTTTGAAATAAAAAAATTTTGAGCTGAAAAACACCCTGAACTATTACCTGCAATTTTTCGTATTTTTCTCAGAAAAATAGATATCCATTAAAATGCCATTATAAGGAGTATTTTTCATGCTGGATACAAATCCGAGTTTCAAATATCGCTTAATCACGTTTATATCCTTTAATCGAGCAGTCAATAAAAGATATTTTAAAAGTATTTTCTGATCATTAGTAATGCATTTACTATGGATAATCCGATATCTGAGAGCAATATGATGTATATTCCATAATTATGTTAATTATAAAAGTGTTTGGATATCCTAATTCTCAATTTTGAAATGAAAATGTTTTTGACCCTGAAAACACCCTGAACTATTACCTGCAATTTTACGTATTTTTCTCAAAAGAAAAGATTTCCATTAAAATGTCACTATAAGGAGTATTTTAAATGCTGAATAGGAATCTAAGTTTAAAATGTCGCTTAATCATTTTTATATCCTTTAATTTAGCAGTCAATTGAAGATATCTTTAAAGAGGTATTTGATCATTAGTACTGCATTTACGATGGATATACCGGTATTTGAGAGCATTATGATATATTCCATAATCATTTCAATTATAAAAGTGTTTGAATATGCTAATATTCAATAATGAAATAAAAAAAATTTTGAGCTGCAAAACACCCTTAACTATTACCTGCATTTTTTTCGTATTTTTCTCAGAAAAATAGATATCCATAAAAACGTCATTATACGGAGCATTTTTCATGCTGAATACAAATCTGAGTTTCAAATATCGTTTTATAACGTTTATATCCTTTAATCGAGGAGTCAATACAAGATGTTTTCAAAGTATTTTTTGATCATTGATAATGCATTTACTGTTGATAAACCGATGTCTGAGAGCAATATGATTTATATTCCATAATTATTTTGATTATAAAAGTGTTTGAATATGCTAATTTTCAATTTTGAAATAAAAAGTTTTTTGAGCTAAAAAACACCCTGAACTATTACCTGCAATTTTACGTATTTTTCTCAAAAACAGATTTACATTAAAATGTCATTATAAGGAGTATTTTATATGCTGAATACAAATCTAAGTTTAAAATGTTGCTTAATCATTTTTATACCTTTTAATTTAGCAGTCAATTGAAGATATCTTTAAAGAGGTATTTGATCATTAGTATTGCATTTACTATGGATATACCGGTATTTGAGAGCATTATGGTATATATTCCATGATCATTTCAATTATAAAAGTGTTTGAATATGCTAATATTCAATTTTGAAATAAAAAATATTTTGAGCTGAAAAACACCCTGAACCTGCAATTTTTCGTATTATTTTTATGAAATATAGATATCCATTAAAATGTCATTGTAAGGAGTATTTCTCATACTGAATACAAATCTGAGTTTCAAATATCGCTTAATCACGTTTATAGCCTTTAATGGAGCAGTCAATACAAGATGTTTTCAAAGTATTTTCTGATCATTAGTAACGCATTTATTGTTGATAAACCGATATCTGAGAGCAGTATGATGTATATTCCATAATTATTTTGATTATAAAATTGTTTGAATATGTTAATTTTCAATTTTGAAATAAAAAGTTTTTTGAGCTAAAAAACACCCTGAACTATTACCTGCAATTTTACGTATTTTATTCAGAAAAATAGAAATCCATTAAAATGTCATTATAAGGAGTATTTTTCATGCTGAATACAAATCTGAGTGTTAAATATCGCTTAATCATCTTTATATCCTTTAAATAAGCAATCAATTGAAGATATTTTTAAAGTTTTATATGATCATTGGTATTTAATTTACTGTGGATATACCGGTATCTCAGAGAAATATGATGTATATTTCATATTTTTTTAAATTATAAAAGTGTTTCAACATGCTAAGATTCAATTTTGAAATATAAAGTTTTTTGAGCTAAAAAACACCCTGAACTATTACCTGTAATTTTTCGTATTTTTCTCAGAAAATTAGATAATCATATAAATGCCATTATAAGGAGTATTTTTTATACTGAATACAATTCTCAGTTTAAAATATCGGTTAGTCATCTTTATATCCTTTAAATAAGCAATCAATTGAAGATGTTTTTGAAGTGTTTTCTGATCATTAGTATTGCATTTACTGTGGATGAACCGGTATCTGAGAGCAATATGATATATATTCCATAATCATTTTAGTCATAAAAGTGTTTCAATATGCTAATATTCAATGTTGAAATAAAAAAATTTTGAGCTAAAGAACACCCTGAACTATTACCTGCAATTTTACGTATTTTTCTCAAAAAAAAAAAAGATTTCCATTAACATGTCATTATAAGGAGTATTTTATATGCTGAATACAAATCTAAGTTAAATTGTCGCTTAATTATTTTTATATCCTTTAATTTAGCAGTCAATTGAAGATATCTTTAAAGAGGTATTTGATCATTAGTACTGCATTTACGATGGATATACCGGTATTTGAGAGTATTATGATATATATTCCACAATCATATCAATTATAAAAGTGATTGAATATGCTAATATTCAATTTTGAAATAAAAAAAATTTTGAGCTGAAAAACACCCTGAACTATTACCTGCAATTTTTCGTATTTTTCTCAGAAAAATAGATATCCATTAAAATGCCATTATAAGGAGTATTTTTCAAGCTGAATACAAATCCGAGTTTCAAATATCGCTTAATCACGTTTATATCCTTTAATCGAGTAGTCAATAAAAGATATTTTAAAAGTATTTTCTGATCATTAGTAATGCATTTACTATGGATAATCCGATATCTGAGAGCAATATGATGTATATTCCATAATTATGTTAATTATAAAAGTGTTTGGATATCCTAATTCTCAATTTTGAAATGAAAATGTTTTTGACCCTGAAAACACCCTGAACTATTACCTGCAATTTTACGTATTTTTCTCAAAAGAAAAGATTTCCATTAAAATGTCACTATAAGGAGTATTTTAAATACTGAATAGGAATCTAAGTTTAAAATGTCGCTTAATCATTTCTATATCCTTTAATTTAGCAGTCAATTGAAGATATCTTTAAAGAGGTATTTGATCATTAGTACTGCATTTACGATGGATATACCGGTATTTGAGAGCATTATCATATATTCCATAATCATTTCAATTATAAAAGTGTTTGAATATGCTAATATTCAATAATGAAATAAAAAAATTTGAGCTGCAAAACACCCTTAACTATTACCTGCATTTTTTTCGTATTTTTCTCAGAAAAATAGATATCCATAAAAACGTCATTATACGGAGCATTTTTCATGCTGAATACAAATCTGAGTTTCAAATATCGTTTTATAACGTTTATATCCTTTAATCGAGGAGTCAATTCAAGATGTTTTCAAAGTATTTTTTGATCATTGATAATGCATTTACTGTTGATAAACCGATGTCTGAGAGCAATATGATTTATATTCCATAATTATTTTGATTATAAAAGTGTTTGAATATGCTAATTTTCATTTTTGAAATAAAAAGTTTTTTGAGCTAAAAAACACCCTGAACTATTACCTGCAATTTTACGTATTTTTCTCAAAAAAAGATTTATATTAAAATGTCATTATAAGGAGTATTTTATAGGCTGAATACAAATCTAAGTTTAAAATGTTGCTTAATCATTTTTATACCTTTTAATTTAGCAGTCAATTGAAGATATCTTTAAAGAGGTATTTGATCATTAGTATTGCATTTACTATGGATATACCGGTATTTGAGAGCATTATGGTATATATTCCATGATCATTTCGATTATAAAAGTGTTTGAATATGCTAATATTCAATTTTGAAATAAAAAATATTTTGAGCTGAAAAACACCCTGAACTATTACCTGCAATTTTTCGTATTTTTTTTATGAAATATAGATATCCATTAAAATGTCATTGTAAGGAGTATTTCTCATACTGAATACAAATCTGCGTTTCAAATATCGCTTAATCACGTTTATAGCCTTTAATGGAGCAGTCAATACAAGATGTTTTCAAAGTATTTTCTGATCATTAGTAACGCATTTATTGTTGATAAACCGATATCTGAGAGCAGTATGATGTATATTCCATAATTATTTTGATTATAAAATTGTTTGAATATGTTAATTTTCAATTTTGAAATAAAAAGTTTTTTGAGCTAAAAAACACCCTGAACTATTACCTGCAATTTTACGTATTTTTTTCAGAAAAATAGAAATCCATTAAAATGTCATTATAAGGAGTATTTTTCATGCTGAATACAAATCTGAGTGTTAAATATCGCTTAATCATCTTTATATCCTTTGAATAAGCAATCAATTGAAGATATTTTTAAAGTTTTATATGATCATTGGTATTTAATTTACTGTGGATATACCGGTATCTCAGAGAAATATGATGTATATTTCATATATTTTTTTAAATTATAAAAGTGTTTCAACATGCTAAGATTCAATTTTGAAATATAAAGTTTTTTGAGCTAAAAAACACCCTGAACTATTACCTGTAATTTTCGTATTTTTCTCAGAAAATCAGATAATCATATAAATGTCATTATAAGGAGTATTTTTTATACTGAATACAATTCTCAGCATAAAATATCGGTTAGTCATCTTTATGATCATTAGTATTGCATTTACTGTGGATGAACCGGTATCTAAGAGCAATATGATATATATTCCATAATCATTTTAGTCATAAAAGTGTTTCAATATGCTAATATTCAATGTTGAAATAAAAATTTTTTGAGCTAATGAACACCCTGAACTATTACCTGCAATTTTACGTATTTTTTCTCAAAAAAAAAAAAGATTTCCATTAACATGTCATTATAAGGAGTATTTTATATGCTGAATACAAATCTAAGTTAGATTGTCGCTTAATTATTTTTATATCCTTTAATTTAGCAGTCAATTGAAGATATCTTTAAAGAGGTATTTGATCATTAGTACTGCATTTACGATGGATATACCGGTATTTGAGAGTATTATGATATATATTCCACAATCATATCAATTATAAAAGTGATTGAATATGCTAATATTCAATTTTGAAATAAAAAAAAATTTTGAGCTAAAAAACACCCTGAACTATTACCTGCAATTTTTCGTATTTTTCTCAGAAAAATAGATATCCATTAAAATGTCATTGTAAGGAGTATTTATCATACTGAATACAAATCTGAGTTTCAAATATCGCTTAATCACGTTTATAGCCTTTAATGGAGCAGTCAATACAAGATGTTTTCAAAGTATTTTCTGATCATTAGTAACGCATTTATTGTTGATGAACCGATATCTGAGAGCAGTATGATGTATATTCCATAATTATTTTGATTATAAAATTGTTTGAATATGTTAATTTTCAATTTTGAAATAAAAAGTTTTTTGAGCTAAAAAACACCCTGAACTATTACCTGCAATTTTACGTATTTTTCTCAGAAAAATAGAAATCCATATAAATGTCATTATAAGGAGTATTTTTCATGCTGAATACAAATCTGAGTGTTAAATATCGCTTAATCATCTTTATATCCTTTAAATAAGCAATCAATTGAAGATATTTTTAATGTTTTATATGATCATTGGTATTTAATTTACTGTGGATATACCGGTATCTCAGAGAAATATGATGTATATTTCATATTTTTTTAAATTATAAAAGTGTTTCAGCTTGCTAAGATTCAATTTTGAAATATAAAGTTTTTTGAGCTAAAAAACACCCTGAACTATTACCTGTAATTTTTCGTATTTTTCTCAGAAAATTAGATAATCATATAAATGCCATTATAAGGAGTATTTTTAATACTGAATACAATTCTCAGTTTAAAATATCGGTTAGTCATCTTTATATCCTTTAAATAAGCAATCAATTGAAGATGATTCTGAAGTGATTTCTGATCATTAGTATTGCATTTACTGTGGATGAACCGGTATCTGAGAGCAATATGATATATATTCCATAATCATTTTAGTCATAAAAGTGTTTCAATATGCTAATATTCAATGTTGAAATAAAAAATTTTTGAGCTAAAGAACACCCTGAACTATTACCTGCAATTTTACGTATTTTTCTCAAAAAAAAAAAAGATTTCCATTAACATGTCATTATAAGGAGTATTTTATATGCTGAATACAAATCTAAGTTAAATTGTCGCTTAATTATTTTTATATCCTTTAATTTAGCAGTCAATTGAAGATATCTTTAAAGAGGTATTTGATCATTAGTACTGCATTTACGATGGATATACCGGTATTTGAGAGTATTATGATATATATTCCACAATCATATCAATTATAAAAGTGATTGAATATGCTAATATTCAATTTTGAAATAAAAAAAATTTTGAGCTGAAAAACACCCTGAACTATTACCTGCAATTTTTCGTATTTTTCTCAGAAAAATAGATATCCATTAAAATGCCATTATAAGGAGTATTTTTTCAAGCTGAATACAAATCCGAGTTTCAAATATCGCTTAATCACGTTTATATCCTTTAATCGAGTAGTCAATAAAAGATATTTTAAAAGTATTTTCTGATCATTAGTAATGCATTTACTATGGATAATCCGATATCTGAGAGCAATATGATGTATATTCCATAATTATGTTAATTATAAAAGTGTTTGGATATCCTAATTCTCAATTTTGAAATGAAAATGTTTTTGACCCTGAAAACACCCTGAACTATTACCTGCAATTTTACGTATTTTTCTCAAAAGAAAAGATTTCCATTAAAATGTCACTATAAGGAGTATTTTAAATGCTGAATAGGAATCTAAGTTTAAAATGTCGCTTAATCATTTTTATATCCTTTAATTTAGCAGTCAATTGAAGATATCTTTAAAGAGGTATTTGATCATTAGTACTGCATTTACGATGGATATACCGGTATTTGAGAGCATTATCATATATTCCATAATCATTTCAATTATAAAAGTGTTTGAATATGCTAATATTCAATAATGAAATAAAAAAAATTTGAGCTGCAAAACACCCTTAACTATTACCTGCATTTTTTTCGTATTTTTCTCAGAAAAATAGATATCCATAAAAACGTCATTATACGGAGCATTTTTCATGCTGAATACAAATCTGAGTTTCAAATATCGTTTTATAACGTTTATATCCTTTAATCGAGGAGTCAATACAAGATGTTTTCAAAGTATTTTTTGATCATTGATAATGCATTTACTGTTGATAAACCGATGTCTGAGAGCAATATGATGTATATTCCATAATTATTTTGATTATAAAAGTGTTTGAATATGCTAATTTTCAATTTTGAAATAAAAAGTTTTTTGAGCTAAAAAACACCCTGAACTATTACCTGCAATTTTACGTATTTTTCTCAAAAAAAGATTTACATTAAAATGTCATTATAAGGAGTATTTTATAGGCTGAATACAAATCTAAGTTTAAAATGTTGCTTAATCATTTTTATACCTTTTAATTTAGCAGTCAATTGAAGATATCTTTAAAGAGGTATTTGATCATTAGTATTGCATTTACTATGGATATACCGGTATTTGAGAGCATTATGGTATATATTCCATGATCATTTCAATTATAAAAGTGTTTGAATATGCTAATATTCAATTTTGAAATAAAAAATATTTTGAGCTGAAAAACACCCTGAACTATTACCTGCAATTTTTCGTATTTTTTTTATGAAATATAGATATCCATTAAAATGTCATTGTAAGGAGTATTTCTCATACTGAATACAAATCTGAGTTTCAAATATCGCTTAATCACGTTTATAGCCTTTAATGGAGCAGTCAATACAAGATGTTTTCAAAGTATTTTCTGATCATTAGTAACGCATTTATTGTTGATAAACCGATATCTGAGAGCAGTATGATGTATATTCCATAATTATTTTGATTATAAAATTGTTTGAATATGTTAATTTTCAATTTTGAAATAAAAAGTTTTTTGAGCTAAAAAACACCCTGAACTATTACCTGCAATTTTACGTATTTTATTCAGAAAAATAGAAATCCATTAAAATGTCATTATAAGGAGTATTTTTCATGCTGAATACAAATCTGAGTGTTAAATATCGCTTAATCATCTTTATATCCTTTAAATAAGCAATCAATTGAAGATATTTTTAAAGTTTTATATGATCATTGGTATTTAATTTACTGTGGATATACCGGTATCTCAGAGAAATATGATGTATATTTCATATTTTTTTAAATTATAAAAGTGTTTCAACATGCTAAGATTCAATTTTGAAATATAAAGTTTTTTGAGCTAAAAAACACCCTGAACTATTACCTGTAATTTTCGTATTTTTCTCAGAAAATTAGATAATCATATAAATGTCATTATAAGGAGTATTTTTCATACTGAATACAATTCTCAGTTTAAAATATCGGTTAGTCATCTTTATGTCCTTTAAATAAGCAATCAATTGAAGATGTTTTTGAAGTGTTTTCTGATCATTAGTATTGCATATACTGTGGATAAACCGGTATCTGAGAGCAATATGATATATATTCCATAATCATTTTAGTTATAAAAGTGTTTGAATATGCTAATATTCAATTTTGAACTAAAAAGTTTTTTGAGTTAAAGAACACCCTGAACCATTACCTGCAATTTTTCGTATTTTTCTCAGTTATTTAGATATCCACTAAAATGACATTATAAAGAGTATTTTTCATGCTGAATACAAATCTGCGTTTCAAATATCGCTTAATCACGTTTATATTATTTAATCGAGCAGTCAATACAAGATATTTCTAAAGTATTTACTGATCATCAGTAATGTATTTACTGTGGATAAACCGACATCTGAGAGCAATATGATGTATATTCCATAATTGTTTCAATTATAAAAGTTTTTGAATATGCTAATTTTCAATTTTGAAATAAAAAGTTTTTTAAGCTAAAAAACACCCTGAACTATTACCTGTAATTTTTCGTATTTTTCTCAGAAAATTAGATAATCAAAAAAATGTCATTATAAGGAGTATTTTTCAAACTGAATATAATTCTCAGTTTAAAATATCTGTTAGTCATCTTAATATCCTTTACATAAGCAATCAATTGAAGATATTTTTAAAGTGTTTTCTAATCTTTAGTATTACATTTAGTTTGGATAAACCGGTATCTGAGAGCAATATGATATATATTCCATAATCAGTTTAGTTATTAAAGTGTTTGAATATGATAATATTCAATATTGAAATAAAAAGTTTTTTGAGCTAAAGAACACCCTGAACTGTTAACTGCAATTTTACGTATTTTTCTCAAAAAAAAAGATTTCCATTAAAATGTCATTATAAGGAGTATTTTATATGCTGAATATAAATCAAAGTTAAAATGTCGCTTAATTATTCTTATATCCTTTAATTTAGCAGTCAATTGAAGATATCTTTAAACAGGTATTTGATCATTAGTACTGCATTTACGATGGATATACCGGTATTTGAGAGCATTATGATACATATTCCATAATGATATCAATTATAAAAGTGTTTGAATATGCTAATATTCAATTTTGAAATAAAAAAATTTGAGATGAAAAACACCCTGAACTATTACCTGCAATTTTTCGTATTTTTCTCAGAAAAATAGATATCCACTAAAATGTCATTATAAGGAGTATTTTTCATGCTGAATACAAATCTGAGTTTCATATATCGCTTAATCACGTTTATATCCTTTAATCGAGTAGTGAATACAAGATAATTTTAAAGTATTTTCTGATCATTAGTAATGCATTTACTGTGGATAAACCGATATCTGAGAGCAATATGATGTATATTCCATAATTATTTTAATTATAAAATTGTTTGGATATCCTAATTCTCAATTTTGAAATGAAAATGTTTTTGACCCTGAAAACACCCTGAACTATTACCTGCAATATTACGTATTTTTCTCAAAAAAAAAAGATTTCCATTAAAATGTCACTATAAGGAGCATTTTCAATGCTGAATAGGAATCTAAGTTTAAAATGTCGCTTAATCATTTTTATATCCTTTAATTTAGCAGTCAATTGAAGATATCTTTAAAGAGGTATTTGATCATTAGTACTGCATTTACGATGGATATACCGGTATTTGAGAGCATTATGATGCATATACCATAATCATTTCAATTATAAAAGTGTTTGAATATGTTAGTATTCAATTTTGAAATAAAAAAAATTTGAGCCTAAAAACACCCTGAACTATTACCTGCATTTTTTTCGTATTTTTCTCAGAAAAGTAGATATCCATAAAAACGTCATTATACGGAGCATTTTTCATGCCTGAATACAAATCTGAGTTTCAAATATCGTTTTATAACGTTTATATCCTTTAATCGAGGAGTGAATACAAGATGTTTTCAAAGTATTTTTTGATAATTGATAATGCATTTACTGTTGATACACCGATGTCTGAGAGCAATATGATGTATATTCCATAATCATTTTGATTATAAAAGTGTTTGAATATGCTAATTTTCAATTTTGAAATAAAAAGTTTTTTGAGCTTAAAAAAAAACCATGAATGTTACGTATTTTTCTCAAAAAAAGGATTTCCATTAAAATGTCATTATAAGTAGTATTTTATATGCTGAATACAAATCTAAGTTTAAAATGTTGCTTAATCATTTTTATACCTTTTAATTTAGCAGTCAATTGAAGATATCCTTAAAGAGGTATTTGATCATTAGTATTGCATTTACTATGAATATACCGGTATTTGAGAGCATTATGATATATATTCCATGATCATTTCAATTATAAAAGTGTTTGAATATGCTAATATCTAATTTTGAAGTAAAAAAAAATTTGAGCTGAAAAACACCCTGAACTATTACCTGCAATTTTTCGTATTTTTTCAGAAAAATAGATATCCATTAAAATGTCATTATAAGGAGTATTTTTCATGCTGAATTCAAATCTGAGTGTAAAATATCGCTTAATCATCTTTATATCCTCTAAATAAGCAATCATTTGAAGATATTTTTAAAGTGCTATATGATCATTGGTATCCAATTTACTGTGTATATACCAGTATCTGAGAGCAATATGATGTATATTTCATAATTATCTCATTTATAAAAGTGTTTCAATATGCTAAGATTCAATTTTGAAACAAAAAGTTTTTTGAGCTAAAAAAAAAACACCCTGAACTATTACCTGTAATTTTTCGTATTTTTCTCAGAAAATTAGATAATCATAAAAATGTCATTATAAGGAATATTTTTCTTAATACAATTTTCAGTTTAGAATATCGGTTAATCATCTTTATATCCTTTAAATAACCAATCAATTGAAGATATTTTTAAAGTGTTTTCTGATCATTAGTATTGCATTTACTGTGGATAAACCGGTATCTGAGAGCAATATGATATATATTCCATAATCATTTAGTTATAAAAGTGTTTCAATATGCTAATATTTGATTTTGAACTAAGAAGTTTTTTGAGCTAAAGAACACCCTGTACTATTACCTGCAATTTTTAGTATTTTTCTCAGATGTTTAGATATCCATTAAAATATCATTATAATGAGTATTTTTCATGCTGAATACAAATCTGAGTTTCAAATATCGCTCAATCACTTTTATATTCTTTAATCGAGCAATCAATACAAGATGTTTTTAAAGTATTTACTGATCATCAGTAATGCATTTACTGTGGATAAACCGATATCTGAGAAAAATATGATGTATATTCCATAATTATTTCAATTATAAAAGTGTTTTAATATGCTAATTTTCAATTTTGAAATAAAAAGTGTTTTGAGCCAAAAAAAAAAAAAAAAACCTGAAATATGACCTGCAATTTTACGTATTTTTCTCAAAAAAAAGTATTTCCATTAAAATGTCATTATAAGGAGTATTTTATATGCTGAATACAAATCTAAGTTTAAATGCTGCTTAATTATTTTTATATCCTTTAATTTAGCAGTCAAATGAAGATATGTTTAAAGATGTATTTGATCATTAGTAATGCATATACTATGGATATACCGGTATTTGAGAGCATTATGATATATATTTCACAATCATTTCAATTATAAAAGTGTTTCAATATGCTAGTATTCAATTTTGAAATGAAAAAAAAATTTTGAGCTGAAAAACACCCTGAACTATTACCTGCAATTTTTCGTATTTATCTCAGAAAAATACATATCCATTAAAATGTCATTATAAGGAGTATTTTTCATGCTGAATACAAATCTGAGTTTCAAATATCGCTTAATCACGTTTATATCCTTTGATCGAGCAGTCAATACAAGATAATTTTAAAGTATTTTCTGATCATTAGTAATGCATTTACTGTTGATGAACCGATATCTGAGAGAAATATGATGTATATTCCATAACTATATTGACTATAAAAGTGATTGAATATGCTAATTTTCAATTTTGAAAAAAAAGTTTTTTGAGCTAAAAAACACCATGAACTATTACCTGCAATATTACGTATTTTTCTCAAAAAAAAAAAAAAGATTTCCATTAAAATGTCATTATAAGGAGTATTTTATATGCTGAATAAAAATCTTAGTTTAAATTGTCGCTTAATCATTTTCATATCTTTTAATTTAGCAGTCAATTGAAGATATCTGTAAAGAGGTATATGATCATTAGTATTGCATTTACTTAGGATATACTGGTATTTGAGAGCATTATGATATATATTCCATAATCATTTCAATTATAAAAGTGTTTGAATATGCTAATATTCAATTTTGAAATGAAAAGTTTTTTGAGCAAAAAAAAATCCTGAACTATTACCTGCAATTTTTCGTATTTTTCTCAAAAAAAAAAGATTTCCATTAAAATGTCACTACAAGGAGTATTTTATATGCTAAATACAAATCTAAGTTTAAAATGTTGCTTATTCATTTTCATATCCTTTAATTTAGCAGTCAATTGAAGATATCTTTAAAGAGGTATTTGATCATTGGTACCTGCATTTACTATGGATATACCGGTATTTGAGACAATTATGATATATATTCCATAATCATTTCAATTATAAAAGTTTTTGAACAAGCTAATATTTAATTTTGAAATAAAAAGTTTTTTGAGCTGAAAAACACCCTGAACTATTACCTGCAATTTTGCGTATTTTTCTCAGAAAAATAGATATCCATTAAAATGTCATTATAATGAGCATTTTTCAAACTGAATACAAATCTGAGTGTAGAATATCGCTCAATCACGTTTATATCCTTTAATCAAGCAGTCAATACAAAATGTTTTCAAAGTATTTTCTGATCATTAGTAATGCATTTACTGTTGATAAACCGATATCTGAGAGAAATATGATGTATATTCCATAACTATATTGACTATAAAAGTGATTGAATATGCTAATTTTCAATTTTGAAAAAAAAGTTTTTTGAGCTAAAAAACACCATGAACTATTACCTGCAATATTACGTATTTTTCTCAAAAAAAAAAAAAGATTTCCATTAAAATGTCATTATAAGGAGTATTTTATATGCTGAATAAAAATCTTAGTTTAAAATGTCGCTTAATCATTTTTATATCTTTTAATTTAGCAGTCAATTGAAGATATCTGTAAAGAGGTATTTGATCATTAGTATTGCATTTACTTAGGATATACTGGTATTTGAGAGCATTATGATATATATTCCATAATCATTTCAATTATAAAAGTGTTTGAATATGCTAATATTCAATTTTGAAATGAAAAAAAATTTTGAGCTGAAAAACACCCTGAACTATTACCTGCAATTTTTCGTATTATTTTTTATGAAATATAGACATCCATTAAAATGTCATTGTAAGGAGTATTTCTCATGCTGAATACAAATCTTGGTTTCAAATATCGCTTAATCACGTCTATAGCCTTTAATCGAGCAGTCAATACAAGATGTTTTCAAAGTATTTTCTGATCATTAGTAACGCATTTACTGTTGATAAACCGATATCTGAGAGCAATATGTTGTATATTCCATAATCATTTTGATTTAAAAGTGTTTGAATATGCTAATTTTCAATTTCGAAATAAAACGTTTTTTGAGCTAAAAAACACCCTGCAATTTTGCGTATTTTTCTTTAAAAAAAAATTTCCATTACAATGTCGTTATAAGGAGTATTTTATATGCTGAATGCAAATGTAAGTTTAAAATGTCGCTTAATCATTTTTATACCCTTTAATTTAGTAGTCAATTGAAGATATCTTTAAAGAGGTATTTGTTCATTAGTATTGCGTTTACTATAGATATACCGGTATTTGAGAGCATTATGATATATATTCCTTCATCATTTCAATTATAAAAGTGTTTGAATATGCTAATATACAATTTTGAAATAAAAAAAAAATGTTGAGCTGAAAAACACCCTGAACTATTACCTGCAATTTTTCGTATTTTTTCAGAAAAATAGATATCCATTAAAATGTCATTATAAGAAGTATTTTTCACGCTGAATACAAATCTGAGTGTAAAATATCGCTTAATCATCTTTATATCCTTTAAATAAGCAATCAATTGAAGATATTTTTAGAGTGTTATATGATCATTGGTATTCAATTTACTGTTGATATACCGGTATCTGAGAGCAATATGATGTATATTCCATAATTATTTCAATTATAAAAGTGTTTCAATATGTTAATTTTCAATTTTGAAATAAAAAGTTTTTTGAGCTAAAGAACACCCTGAACCTGTAATTTTTCGTATTTTTCTCAGAAAATTAGATAATCATAAAAATGTCATTAGAAGGAGTATTTTTCATACTGAATACAATTCTCAGTTTAAAATATCGGTTAGTCATCTTTATATCCTTTAAATAAGCAATCAATTGAAGATGTTTTTAAAGTGTTTTCTGATCATTGCATTGCATTTACTGTGGATAAACCGGTATCTGAGAGCAATATGATATATATTCCATAATCATCTTAGTTATAAAAGTGTTTGAATATGCTAATATTCAATTTTGAAGTAAAAAGTGTTTTGAGCGAAAGAACACCCTGAACTATTACCTGCAATTTTCCGTATTTTTCTCAGAAATTTAGATATATTACAATGAGTTCATATATCATAATGAGTATTTTCATAATGAGTATTTTTCATGCTTAATACAAATCTGAGTTTCAAATATCGCTTAATCACGTTTATATTCTTTAATCGAGCGGTCAATACAAGATATTTTTAAAGTATTTACTGATCATTAGTAATGCATTTACTGTGGATAAACCGATATCTGAGAGCAATATGATGTATATTCCATAATAATTTTAATTATAAAAGTGTTTGAATATGCTAATTTTCAATTTTGAAATAAAAAGTTTTTTGAGCTAAAAAACACCCTGAACTATTACCTGCAATTTTACGTATTTTTCTCAAAAAAAAAGATTTCCATTAAAATGTCATTATAAGAAGTATTTTATATGCTGAATACAAATCTAAGTTTAAAATGTCGCTTAATCATTTCTATATCCTTTAATTTAGCAGTCAATTGAAGATATCTTTAAAGAGGTATTTGATCATTAGTACTGCATTTATTATGGATATACCGGTATTTGAGAGCATTATGATATATATTCCATAATCATTTCAATTATGAAAGTGTTTGAATATGCTAATATTCAATTTTGAAATAAAAAAAATTTTGAGCTGAAAAACACCCTGAACTATTACCTGCAATTTTTCGTATTTTTTTCAGAAAATTAGATATCCATTAAATTGTCATTATAAGGAGTATATTTTATGCTGAATACAAATATGAGTGTAAAATATCGCTTAATCATCTTTGTACCCTTTAAATAGGCAATCAAGTGAAGATATTTTCAAGGTGTTATATGATCATTGGTATTCAATTTACTGTAGATATACCGGTATCTGAGAGCATTATGATGTTTATTCCATAATTATTTCAATTATAAAAGTGTTTCAATATGCTAAGATTCAATTTTGAAATAAAAAGTTTTTTGAGAAAAAAAACACCCTGAACAAAATATTACCTGTAATTTTACGTATTTTTCTTAGAAAATTAGATAATCATAAAAATGTCAATATAAGGAGTATTTTTCATGCTTAATACAAATCTGAGTAAAAATATCGCTTAATCATCTTTATATCCTTTAATCAAGCAGTTAATTGAAGATATTTTTAAAGTGTTTTCTGATCATTAGTAATGCATTTACTGTGGATAAACCGGGATCTGAGAGCTATATGATGTACATTAAATAATTATTTTAATTATGAAAGTGTTTGAATATGCTAATATTCAATTTTGAAATAATAAGTTTTTGAGCTAGAAAAAAAAAAAAAAAAACACCCTGAACTATTACCTTCAATTTTTCGTATTTTTCTCAGTAATTTAGATATCCATCAAAATGTCATTATAAGGAGTATTTTCATGCTGAATACAAATCTGAGTTTCAAATATCGCTTAATTACGTTATCTTCTTTAATCGAGCAGTCAATACAAGATATTTTTAAAGTATTTTCTGATCATTAGTAATGCATTTACTGTGGGTAAACCGATATCTGAGAGCAATATGATGTATATTCCATAATCATTTTAATCATAAAAGTGTTTGAATATGCTAATATTCAATTTTGAAATAAAAAGTTTTTTGAGCTAAAAAAGAAAAAAAAACCCTGAACTATTACCTGCAATTTTACGTATTTTTCTCAAAAAAAAATAGATTTCCATTAAAATATCATTATAAGGAGTATTTTATATGCTGAATACGAATCTGAGTAAAAATATCGCTTATTCATCTTTATATCCTTTAATCAAGCAGTCAACTGAAGATATTTTTAAAGTGTTTTCTGATCATCAGTAATGCATTTACTGTGGATAAACCAGTATCTGATAGCAATATGATGTATATTAGATAATTATTTTAATCATGAAAGTGTTTGAATATGCTAATAGTCAATTTTGAAATAATAAATATTTGAGCTAAAAAAAACACCCTGAACTATTACCCTCAATTTTTCGTATTTTTCTCAGAAATATAGATATCCAGTAAAATGTCATTATCAGGAGTATTTTTCATGCTGAATACAATCTGAGTTTATAATATCGCTTAATCATCTTTATATCCTTTAAATAAGCAATCAAATGAAGATATTTTTAAAGTGTTTTATGATCATTAGTAATGCATTTACTGTTGATAAACCGTTATCTGAGAGCAATATGATATATATTCCATGATTATTTTAATTATAAAAGTGTTTGAATATGCTAATATTCAATTTTGAACTAAAAAGTTTTTTGAGCTAAAAAGCACCCTGAACTATTACCTGCAATTTTTCGTATTTTTCTCAGAAAAATAGATATCCATTAAAATGTCATTATAAGGAGTACTTTTCATGCTGAATACAAATCTGAAGATATTTTTTAAAGTATTTGTGATGATTAGCATTGTACTTACTGAGAATCTATCGGTAACTGAGCGCAATATGATATATTTTCCATGATTATGTCAAGTATAAAATTGTTTGAATATGCTAAGAATCAATTTTGAAATAAAAAGTTTTTTGAGCTGAAAAGTACAAATTTATGGTTACAATTTATGCTGTGGAACATTAAGAAGTGTAAATAGATAATCAGTTTTTACTCTTAAGGATTCTCTAATCATACGGCTCGTCTTTGCTGGGTATCTTTCGGCTTGGGGAAGGATTATGAGACATTTTGGTTGATCATTTCATGTATAGAAGCACTTAATGATATCATATTTCATTCTTAAAAGAACAACTTATTTCTGTTGAATATTTATTTATTATTTGTTTATCTGTTATACTTACGCGCCGTCTCCCGCATTAGCGACGTAGTTTAAGGAAACAGACGAGGAATTGCCCAACCCACACACACACACACACACACACACACACACACACACACATATATATATATATATATATATATATATATATATATATATATATATATATATATATATATATATATATATATATATATAAAATCCCTAAACTAATACCTGTAATATTTAGTATTTTTGTTAGGGTAATAGATTTTGCTTGAAAACTCAGTATAAGGATTATTTTTCATGCTGAATTGATGTATCTATGTATGTGCGTCCCTTAGCCTATGCCAGGTACCCATTTTATCGACCAGACACTAAGGAAGGATGAACAGCCGCGTTCAGGATTCGACCCCCAGCCCTCACGGTCGGAGCTGATGTCCAAAATTCTGTCTACATTTTTTCTCCATCGTTGATACAAATAATCGTATTTCATTCTTTTTCTGAATACTTCTCATGGTCCAGTACGGATCTTCCCTATTTCAAAATATACTGCAAATTCTCTCCAGGTGACAGATTAGCGTACCGTCGACCATGCCTCAGTGATAAGTTGTGTATTACAGGTATCCATAGCGTTCAAATCTACAGGTCATCTTTAAGTGGTTCTCGGGGTTAATAGAATTCATAGACGTATAATAATTGTTTGATCTTCCTTACGAATATTTCTTTGTGGCAGTGAAGGATTGGAAGGTGTTCTTTTATCTGGGTGTGAAGGTATAGCCATGTTAGGAACTACATGATCAAGCCCGTACGTCTGGACGCTATTTCAACCAAAGGTCTGAAAGGGTTGCTTTGCCGGACGGGCAGATGTGTGTCTTCGATTCGAAAATTCTTTCCCGAACGAGATCTTGAGAAATGAGTGAGACGCCACTTCTGATCTGAATGGGTCAAGGAGTTGGGGTTTTTTTTATATCTTAATAGAAAAAGGAGACGATCGAGGTGCTCCAGCGCCCACATCAGGGTCGGGCATGATGAGAGAGAGAGAGAGAGAGAGAGAGAGAGAGAGAGAGAGAGAGAGAGAGAGGTAGTATGGGTCTATCTTTGGGATCAGTGCTCAGAACTAACAAGGAGAAAAAACATTCAACATAAAACATCAGCAGAACCAGAGGAGATTAATGACGAGATAAACTTTACTAGAGAATCTGGATCGATCCCTGTGGAACTTAGAGAGAGAGAGAGAGAGAGAGAGAGAGAGAGAGAGAGAGAGAGAGAGAGAGAGAGAGAGAGAGAATCCTTCACAGAGGTCAGTGGAGTGAGATGTGTCACTGCTTGCCAAGTCTAAACGTGACTATAGAACAAGGCAGGAGAGGAGCAGCCAACAGTGGTGGCCCCGGCAGCTGTGAGGTGAACATTACCATGTGAAAGGCTGAACCTTCCTGAATATTGATGAAGACGTCGAGACTCTGGCCACACTCTCCAGATCCTTGTGGCCAGGACACACACAGCCACCGACTTGAGTCTTGCTCACCTGCTGCAGAGTACCTCAGTACCTGTACGGTTGGAGGTACTTGGGATACTTGTCCTTCAGGAAGTCCCCAGTACCTGTAGGGTTGCAGGTGTTGGTGTGACCTGTCATTCAGGACGACCCGAGTACCTGTAGGGTCGCAGGTGTTGGTGTGACCTGTCCTTCAGGAAGACCCCACTACCTGTAGGGTCGGAGGTGTTGGTGTGACCTGTCCTTCAGGACGACCCCAGTACCTGTAGGGTCGCAAGGTGTTGGTGTGACCTGTCCTTCAGGACGACCCCAGTATCTGTAGGGTCGGAGGTGTTGGTGTGACCTGTCATCTAGGATGACCCCAGTACCTGTACGGTCGCAGATGCTTGGGTGAACCTCCATAACCCGTAACCTTTCTATGAATCCGTATCTTAACATAGGATGTATTTCTAGATAAAGCCTTACCATTTTTAACGTAAGAAATATCTCCCTCCTCCGTAGCTGTAGCTGTTAGCGTTGCTGACCATGACGTATTCATGGGCCACCGCGAATCGAGTCTGCTTTAGTTCGAATCCTGGTCATTGCAGCTGATCTACATTTAACTCAGGTGTTCATACATCTTCCCTAGGAGCACCTTGCTTAAGCTAAGGTATAAAAAGCTCTCGGTTCGAGTGGCATTCCTACCGAATAATAGAATACATGCACTCCACAATTGGTTTCCATCTTCTATAATGTTGTAGTGTATGACGTAGTTGCTACACGTCTACTGATCGAAAACGATAGGGAGATCTCCTACATCAGACTTGTAAACCAATCTAGTCGCTGGCATCTTGAAAGTCCAAAAACGAACAGTTCCAGTATCTCGATATATATATATATATATATATATATATATATATATATATATATATATATATATATATATATATATATATATATATAATTTCTCCGGTAATAACTGAGTTTCCTGGGACTTTTTTTATTTCGCCTCTTCTGTCTTTGATATCAGATACCATAGCCTTCCTCCAACGTATCCGGAGACAACACAAACGAGGGAATAGATTATAATCCTTTTTGGGGGGAGTCTATCGTATTGTTCTTCTCAACAGTCCTCTCTGCATCTCCCTGGAGACTGCCTTAACATAAGTCCTGCTCTCAGCATTGATCCCGGATTTACGACACTGAGAGAGGACTTGAAACTGTCGTAATAGTTCCGTTATATACCTGACCTATGACCATTTCTCGTTGACGAGGAACGTCTGAACCACTCCTCGACATCTGCAGCACTCCTGTTACCTCCACATCTCCTTGCATCTATATCCATTTGTTTGAACCATAAAACCACGGCGTCCCCTGGCGTCAAACGTGGGACGTCTTGCCGATAATGCCTCTTAAGTTTTAGTTCTCTCATCCTCCTAACTCTTCGCCCTTCATAGGAGCGACGTTTGTCTTGATATGAAGAATGTTCCTCGCACGTTTAGGGTAGAGGGAGCCCCTCTAAGCCTGTGGCTATCTGCATTTTCAATCATCCACTCCTGACCTGGTTTGTCTTCATGTTTGTTAATCTGAATAATTTCTTTCCCTGTTGCAGTTACTTCCAAGGGAATTAATATTTCATCAAGATATGTTCCACTTGTATGAACTTAGAAGCTCTGCTCTCTCCTCGACTCTTGTCTCAACACCACACACACACACACACACACACACACACACACACACACACAAGCATCGCCTTCTCTCGCGTGTCCTTCCATTCCCCGTTCTGCTCATCATTGGAGCATCCACCCTTACTACGTACTTCCCTCTAGATATAACCTGTGTTCTTGTAGTCGCGGGACATCTCCTGGTGTCTCATGATCCATAAACTTGCCAGGCAAGTACTGCCTGTATGTATTACGGTCACAGTGGCACCACTGTCGCAACTCGTGATCTCGTAGGCTTCTCCTCTCCCTCTACTCTCTCTTTGAAGGAGTAGAGTAGTTGGTCACACCTCATCAAGACGGAACAGTACTTGGCATTCTCCACAGCACGTAGACTTGGCGCTAATTGGACCCTCTCACAGCAGCCTACAGTAGGGGACAGCAACTCTCTCTCTCTCTCTCTCCACGTTTTCATTACTACGGCCCTGTGTCAGTCCAGCACCAATTAAGCTCGCGAGGAGGGTGGTTAGCGTCGAGCCATGTTGATGTGACAGCCTCGTTGGACGTTATGACACGGATCAGTCACAGCTGCTTTTATGCTGCGAGGTTGAGAGGTGGTAATGAATCCTCTACACTAACTGTCGAGGTCCCTGACGAAGCTAAGGTTCTCTCTCATCAAGGGGTAGAGTGTGAGGGGTCAACACAACTCCTCTTGGCATTCCTGAGGTACAGTGGGTCTTTGGAGGGGAGGGAAGAGGCTTGGATGTCGGGATGCCACGGGGGTGTGTCTCCTCCCTCAGACGTCGTAGCTTGCGCCAGGACGTTGGTGTACCACCTTTACGTTGGAGTATCTTTTATTTCTCTCTTACTTAAAGACATAAAAAAGTTCGACTGGGTTACCTCTGTAATCCCTTCTATACATGATCTATATATGGATGTGTAAACGTGTCGTGGTCATGTAGGATTGTTAAGAGAATGCTTTGGGAGGAGAGGATTTTTATATCCTTTTTTTTGTAGTCGATGTTATTATATATGTTTTTTGCCAGTCGCCACAGCTTTTCGAGTCACGATGTTTTCGTACCGTGTGTGTGTGTGTGTGTGTGTGTGTGTGTGTGTGTGTGTGTGTGTGTGTGTTTTGTTTTTTTGAATCGCCTTGTGTTTTGCTGGTGTTTTAATAGTTATGGATAATGTCAAAAGCGTGTTACGATTTTTTTTCTTTTTTCTAATCGCGTTTGTTGATGCTGTCTTTTCAATCACGTATGTGTATCGAGTCGCGGATGCATTCATGACATTGGTCAGGAATATTGAACGACAGCTCGAATGTACGTCGACTTTGCAGGTGATCCCTAATCATCAGTTGACGCCTCGGAAGTCCCGAGTGTTTTTCCCTCATCCATATCAATTTCCTCTCGCTCTGAATCCTTCGACCCACAGACATAAAAACCCACAGACACAAAAACCCACAGACACAAAAACCCACAGACACAAAAACTCACAGACACAAAAACCCACAGACATAAAAACCCACAGACACAAAAACTCACAGACACAAAAACCCACAGACACAAAAACCCACAGACACAAAAACCCACAGACACAAAAACCCACAGACACAAAAACCCACAGACACAAAAACCCACAGACACAAAAACCCACAGACACAAAAACCCACAGACACAAAAACTCACAGACACAAAAACCCACAGACACAAAAACCCACAGACACAAAAACTCACAGACACAAAAACCCACAGACACAAAAACCCATAGACATAAAAACCCACAGACAAAAAACCCACAGACACAAAAACCCACAGACACAAAAACCACACAAGACACAAAAACCCACAGACACAAAAACCCACAGACACAAAAACTCACAGACACAAAAACCCACAGACACAAAAACACGAAAACCACAGACACAAAAACCCACAGACACAAAAACCCACAGACACAAAAACTCACAGACACAAAAACCCACAGCAAACATCATAAAACCCACAGACATAAAAACCACAGACACAAAAACCCCCAGACACAAAACGACAGACACAAAAACCCAAGACATAAAAACCCACACATAAAACCAGACCACCAAGAAACAAAAACCACAGACACAAAAACCCACAGACAAAACCAGAGACATAAAACCCACAGACACAAAAACCCAAGACTAAAACCACGACATAAAAACCCACAGACACAAAAACCCACAGACACAAAAACCCACAGACACAAAAACCCACAGACATAAAAACCCACAGACATAAAAACCCACAGACACAAAAACCCACAGACACAAAAACCCACAGACGTAAAAACCCAGAGACATAAAAACCCACAGACACAAAAACCCAGAGACATAAAACCCACAGACATAAAAACCCACAGACACAAAAACCCACAGACACAAAAACCCACAGACACAAAAACCCATAGACATAAAAACCCACAGACATAAAAACCCACAGACACAAAAACCCACAGACACAAAAACCCACACACACAAAAACCCACAGACATAAAAACTCACAGACACAAAAACCCACAGACACAAAAACCCACAGACACAAAAACCCACAGACACAAAAACCCACAGACACAAAAACCCACAGACATAAAAACTCACAGACACAAAAACCCACAGACATAAAAACCCACAGACACAAAAAGCCACAGACATAAAAACCCACAGACATAAAAACCCACAGACACAAAAACCCACAGACACAAAAACCCACAGACACAAAAACCCACAGACACAAAAACCCACAGACGTAAAAACCCACAGACATAAAAACCCACAGACACAAAAACCCAGAGACATAAAAACCCACAAACACTCACAAAAAAAAAAAAAAACAGAAATCCGGTTGGTGTTACGTGTTCCCGGAACCACATTTCCTCAACTCGGAATATACAATTTGCATTCAAATCCCGTATTACAATAAAGCTGGAGAGGAATATGATGGGATTTGGGAGAGAGAGGGGGAGGCACGGCGATGCGCGCAACTCCGAGCTTCGTCCTGTTAAAGCTAACGAGGAGAATATGCAGATGTGCAAAATATACATCTATATACAGATGGTTACAATCTATTTCTCTCTCTCTCTCGATCGAAAAAGCTCTATTGGTAGTCATAGAAAACGAGAGTAAGTGACGGGACAAAACACTAAAGTCTTAATACAGTTGATGTATACACGTCACTGCGGTAGCCGCTGGGTGCGCTTTGTGTGCAGTGGGGAAAAGTAGACTTTTGAGTCTATTAGGTGGTTGGCACATCCAGTAGGTGTATCTCTCAGTCCTGTTGGTAATTTGACAACCGGATGGCTCGCCATGACACACACACACACACACACACACACACACACACTCACTGCCTAGCATCCCATCCTGGTTCAACGTGAGAACAACATTGTGAACAGCTTTTCTGCATGGACTTGAACAATGGCTTGAAGAACAGCCAAAATACACGAGATGTGATGAAGAACAATTACAACAGCCTAAACAACAACTAAACAATAGCCACATTAGTTCAGACAGCTTGAACAAATGCCAGAACAGCCTGAACAATAGCCATTAATAACATGAAATTACAACCAAAACAAAAGTTGAACAGTAGGCACAAAAGCCAAAATAAAAGAAAACGAATTACAGTCACAACAGCGAAAACAGCAAACACAACAGTATAAACAACAGACAGATCAGCCACAACAGGAGACACAACAGTATAAACAACAGACAGATTAGCCACAACAAGAGACACAACAGTATAAACAACAGACAGATCAGTCACAACAGGAGACACAACAGTATAAACAACAGACAGATCAGCCACAACAGGAGACACAACAGTATAAACAACAGACAGATCAGTCATAACAGGAGACACAACAGTATAAACAACAGACAGATCAGCCACAACAGGAGACACAACAGTATAAACAACAGACAGATCAGTCACAACAGGAGACACAACAGTATAAACAACAGACAGATCAGCCACAACAGGAGACACAACAGTATAAACAACAGACAGATCAGTCACAACAGGAGACACAACAGTATAAACAACAAACAGATTAGCCACAACAGGAGACACAACAGTATAAACAACAGACAGATCAGCCACAACAGGAGACACAACAGTATAAACAACAGACAGATCAGCCACAACAGGAGACACAACAGTATAAACAACAGACAGATCAGCCACAACAGGAGACACAACAGTATAAACAACAGACAGATCAGCCACAACAGGAGACACAACTGTATAAACAATAGACAGACCAGCCACAACAGGAGACACAACAGTATAAACAACAGACAGATCAGCCGCAACAGGAGACACAACAGTATAAACAGACAGATCAGCCACAACAGGAGACACAACAGTATAAACAACAGACAGATCAGCCACAACAGGAAACATAACAGTGTAAACAACAGACAGATATGTCACAACAGGAGATACAACAGTATAAACAACAGACAGATCAGCCACAACAGGAGACACAACAGTATAAACAACAGACAGATCAGTCACAACAGGAGACACAACAGTATAAACAACAGACAGATCAGTCACAACAGGAGACACAACAGTATAAACAACAGACAGATCAGCCACAACAGGAGACACAACAGTATAAACAACAGACAGATCAGCCACAACAGGAGACACAACAGTATAAACAACAGACAGATCAGCCACAACAGGAGACACAACAGTATAAACAACAGACAGATCAGCCACAACAGGAGACACAACAGTATAAACAACAGACAGATCAGTCACAACAGGAGACACAACAGTATAGACAACAGACAGATCAGTCACAACAGGTGACACAACAGTATAAACAACAGACAGATCAGCCACAACAGGAGACACAACAGTATAAACAACAGACAGATCAGCCACAACAGGAGACACAACAGTATAAACAACAGACAGATCAGCCACAACAGGAGACACAACAGTATAAACAACAGACAGATCAGCCACAACAGGAAACATAACAGTATAAACAACAGACAGATCAGTCACAACAGGAGACACAACAGTATAAACAACAGACAGATCAGTCACAACACAGGAGACACAACAATATAAACAACAGACAGATCAGCCACAACAGGAGACACAACAGTATAAACAACAGACAGATCAGCCACAACAGGAGACACAACAGTATAAACAACAGACAGATCAAGCTGGACAACAGACATAACAGGTCAAACAAGCGACACAGCGCCATCAACAACACACTTGCCAGAAACAATTGTCGAGTCAAAAAATAGCGGAACGTTCGTCATATTTATTTGGACGTCGAGAACCCGAAGGTAAAGAATATTCATAAGCGAGTCAGAATAACTACACAAAGCAGTGAAAACAATACTGAACATGTCTGTTCTCCTGTCTGTAGTGTCGCGACATTACATCAAGATATTACGATACGGAAAATATGTTCAAATCAATGATGAGAGAGGTTGGTGTGTAGGTGGAGGCTCGGTAGGTATGTTTGTGGGAGATTGTGTACGTGGATGAGGTGGGTCAGTGGGAGGGAAGCGGAGAAATACGTGGGAGAACATATGGTTGGACAGTGGGAGGGTAGATAAAGACAGAGATGATTTGTAGGGGATGTACGTGGATGAGATGAATGAGTGGGAGGGAAGCGGAGGAATACGTGGGAGGGAATGATAACTGGGTGATACACATGGTTGGATAGTGGGAGGATCAAATGAGTGAATAAAACGGAGGAGGTGACTTGTTTGGTGAGTGTACGTGGGAGAAGCGAGTGAGTGGTAGTGGGGGAAGATGATGTGTTCCCTCCTGTGGTCACCATATTGAGACCTACGCCCACAGACAGCCACGTCAGTGGGGCTCTATTGTTTGAGCTCCTTTGCATCGCTTTTTTTTTGAGCTTCTGAGGGTTTGCTTTTGAGCTCCCGAGATGCTGCTGTCTGAGCCTCTATGGTACTATTGTTTTGGCTCCTGAGGCTTCCTCTATTGTTTAGCTCCCAAGGTGCTGTTGTTTGAACTAATGAAGTGGTTTTCTGAGCTTCTGGCTCTCTATTGTTTGAACTCCTGAAGTGCTGTTTTGGGGGTACCTGAGGCGCTATATTGTCTGAGCTTCTGAAACGTTGTTGGGTGAGTTCTTGAAGTGCTGTTTTTTTGGTCTCCTGAAATGCAGTTATTTGTGCTTCTAAGGCTTTTATCATGCGGGCTTCTGAGACTCTATTGTTTGGACTCCTCTTTTATTCTGGTGTGTGTGTGTGTCTGAGTGTGTGTGTGTGTGTGTGTGTGTGTTTTGTTTTTTGAATCGCCTTGTGTTTTGCTGGTGTTTTAATAGTTATGGATAATGTCAAAAGCGTGTTACGATTTTTTTTCTTTTTTCTAATCGCGTTTGTTGATGCTGTCTTTTCAATCACGTATGTGTATCGAGTCGCGGATGCATTCATGACACGATCATTGGTCAGGAATATTGAACGACAGCTCGAATGTACGTCGACTTTGCAGGTGATCCCTAATCATCAGTTGACGCCTCGGAAGTCCCGAGTGTTTTTCCCTCATCCATATCAATTTCCTCTCGCTCTGAATCCTTCGACCCACAGACATAAAAACCCACAGACACAAAAACCCACAGACACAAAAACCCACAGACACAAAAACTCACAGACACAAAAACCCACAGACATAAAAACCCACAGACACAAAAACTCACAGACACAAAAACCCACAGACACAAAAACGCACAGACACAAAAACTCACAGACACAAAAACCCACAGACACAAAAACCCACAGACACAAAAACTCACAGACACAAAAACCCACAGACACAAAAACCCACAGACACAAAAACTCACAGACACAAAAACCCACAGACACAAAAACCCATAGACATAAAAACCCACAGACTTAAAAACCCACAGACACAAAAACCCACAGACACAAAAACCCACAGACACAAAAACTCACAGACACAAAAACCCACAGACATAAAAACCCACAGACACAAAAACTCACAGACACAAAAACCCACAGACACAAAAACGCACAGACACAAAAACCCACAGACACAAAAACCCACAGACACAAAAACTCACAGACACAAAAAACCCACAGACACAAAAACCCACAGACACAAAAACTCACAGACACAAAAACCCACAGACACAAAAACCCATAGACATAAAAACCCACAGACATAAAAACCCACAGACACAAAAACCCACAGACACAAAAACGCACAGACACAAAAACCCACAGACATAAAAACCCACAGACATAAAAACCCACAGACACAAAAACCCACAGACACAAAAACCCACAGACACAAAAACCCACAGACGTAAAAACCCAGAGACATAAAAACCCACAGACACAAAAACCCAGAGACATAAAAACCCACAGACATAAAAACCCACAGACACAAAAACCCACAGACACAAAAACCCACAGACACAAAAACCCACAGACATAAAAACCCACAGACATAAAAACCCACAGACACAAAAACCCACAGACACAAAAACCCACACACACAAAAACCCACAGACATAAAAACTCACAGATACAAAAACCCACAGACACAAAAACCCACAGACACAAAAACCCACAGACACAAAAACCCACAGACATAAAAACTCACAGACACAAAAACCCACAGACATAAAAACCCACAGACATAAAAAGCCACAGACACAAAAACCCACAGACACAAAAACCCACAGACATAAAAACCCACAGACACAAAAACCCACAGACACAAAAACCCACAGACACAAAAACCCACAGACACAAAAACCCACAGACACAAAAACCCACAGACGTAAAAACCCAGAGACATAAAAACCCACAGACACAAAAACCCAGAGACATAAAAACCCACAGACACAAAAACCCACAGACACAAAAACCCACAGACACAAAAACCCACAGACACAAAAACCCACAGACGTAAAAACCCACAGACATAAAAACCCACAGACACAAAAACCAGAGACATAAAAACCCACAGACACAAAAACCCACAGACACAAAAACCCACAGACACAAAAACCCACAGACGTAAAAACCCACAGACATAAAAACCCACAGACACAAAAACCCAGAGACACAAAAACCCAGAGACATAAAAACCCACAAACACTCACAAAAAAAAAAAAAAACAGAAATCCGGTTGGTGTTACGTGTTCCCGGAACCACATTTCCTCAACTCGGAATATACAATTTGCATTCAAATCCCGTATTACAATAAAGCTGGAGAGGAATATGATGGGATTTGGGAGAGAGAGGGGGAGGCACGGCGATGCGCACAACTCCGAGCTTCGTCCTGTTAAAACTAACGAGGAGAATATGCAGATGTGCAAAATATACATCTATATACAGATGGTTACAATCTATTTCTCTCTCTCTCTCGATCGAAAAAGCTCTATTGGTAGTCATAGAAAACGAGAGTAAGTGACGGGACAAAACACTAAAGTCTTAATACAGTTGATGTATACACGTCACTGCGGAAGCCGCTGGGTGCGCTTTGTGTGCAGTGGGGAAAAGTAGACTTTTGAATCTATCAGATGGTTGGCACATCCAGTAGGTGTATCTCTCAGTCCTGTTGGTAATTTGACAACCGGATGGCTCGCCATGACACACACACACACACACACACACACACACACTGCCTAGCATCCCATCCTGGTTCAACGTGAGAACAACATTGTGAACAGCTTTTCTGCATGGACTTGAACAATGGCTTGAAGAACAGCCAAAATACACGAGATGTGATGAAGAACAATTACAACAGCCTTAACAACAACTAAACAATAGCCACATTAGTTCAGACAGCTTGAACAACTGCCAAAACAGCCTGAACAACAGCCATTAATAACCTGAAATTACAACCAAAACAAAAGTTGAATAGTAGGCACAAAAGCCAAAATAAAAGAAAACGAATTACAGTCACAACAGCGAATACAGCAAACACAACAGTATAAACAACAGACAGATCAGCCACAACAGGAGACACAACAGTATGAATAACAGACAGATCAGCCACAACAGGAGACACAACAGTATAAACAACAGACAGATCAGCCACAACAGGAGACACAACAGTATAAACAACAGACAGATCAGCCACAACAGGAGACACAACAGTATAAACAACAGGCAGATCAGCCACAACAGGAGACACAACAGTATAAACAACGGACAGATCAGCCACAACAGGAGACACAACAGTATAAACAACAGACAGATCAAGCTGGACAACAGACATAACAGGTCAAACAAGAGACACAGCGCCATCAACAACACACTTGCCAGAAACAATTGTCGAGTCAAAAAATAGCGGAACGTTCGTCATATTTATTTGGACGTCGAGAACCTGAAGGTAAAGAATATTCATAAGCGAGTCAAAATAACTACACAAGGCAGTGAAAATAATACTGTAAATGTCTGTTCTCCTGTCTGTAGTGTCGCGACATTACATCAAGATATTACGATACGGAAAATATGTTCAAATCAATGATGAGAGGGGATGGTGTGTAGGTGGAGGCTCGGTAGGTATGTTAGTGGGAGATTGTGTACGTGGATGAGGTGGGTCAGTGGGAGGGAAGCGGAGAAATACGTGGGAGAACATATGGTTGGACAGTGGGAGGGTAGATAAAGACGGAGATGATTTGTAGGGGATGTACGTGGATGAGATGGATGAGTGGGAGGGAAGCGGAGGAATACGTGGGAGGGAATGATAACTGAGTGGGAGGGAAGCGGAGGAATACGTGGGAGGGAATGATAACTGAGTGATACACATGGTTGGATAGTAGGAGGATCAAATGAGTGAATAAAACGGAGGAGGTGACTTGTTTGGTGAGTGTACGTGGGAGAAGCGAGTGAGTGGTAGTGGGGGAAGATGATGTGTTCCCTCCTGTGGTCACCATATTGAGACCTACGCCCACAGACAGCCACGTCAGTGGGGCTCTATTGTTTGAGCTCCTTTGCATCGCTTTTTTTTTGAGCTTCTGAGGGTTCGCTTTTGGGCTCCCGAGATGCTGCTGTCTGAGCCTCTATGGTACTATTGTTTTGGCTCCTGAGGCTTCCTCTATTGTTTAGCTCCCAAGGTGCTGTTGTTTGAACTAATGAAGTGGTTTTCTGAGCTTCTGGCTCTCTATTGTTTGAACTCCTGAAGTGCTGTTTTAGGGGTACCTGAGGCGCTATATTGTCTGAGCTTCTGAAACGCTGTTGGGTGAGTTCTTGAAGTGCTGTTTTTTGGTCTCCTGAAATGCAGTTACTTGTGCTTCTAAGGCTTTTATCATGCGGGCTTCTGAGACTCTATTGTTTGGACTCCTCTTTTATTTTGGTGTGTGTGTGTGTGTGTGTGTGTGTGTGTGTGTGTGTGTGTGTGTGGTTTCTTGTCCATTTTCGTCTCTTGGTAATGAGAGGCAATCCAAGTTATAAGAGGTGTAAAACCACGTACAAAACACACTTTGAAGCACTACATAACTCATCCAGTGGCAAAAACATGGAAAAAGAAAACTGTGGCAAAGAACACGAAAAAAAGAAACTTGAATGTGATGGCTGGTAAAGCCTAATACCTTCAGACATCGGCTGGAGGGCTTGGTCAAACAGTGGTAGGCAAACAAGTCAATAATCTCAGCTCCAGTGGGCTGTCTCCAAGGCGCCAACAAGAACCTGAAGGGGAGAAAAGTGACGGCAGGAATATATATGTAAAGACCCGGACCGAGGTGTGGAATAGGCACCCGTCACCCCCATATACCAGCCTCAGTTTCTGTGGACTCTTATCTCTTCATACGAGTGTATTCGGCTGACTGATGAATGGTATTCGATTTCATCCTAAGTATAAGAATCCAACTTATCAACTGAATGGTATTATCAGTGATGCCAGGAAGAGCAACTTTATGATTTTCTCCAAGAGAGACTTAACTAAAAACTCTCATATTAGCATCTCTTGCCGCTCCTTAGTCTGTGAGGTGAGATCCTTCGCAATCTCTCGATTTTCACGAAAAAGGCTGGCAAATTATCGTATAAGATAGAACTTCTGTAAAAAGTAAATGAAGTTCCACTCTTATGTTACATCCTGTGTGTTGCATTGTCTCACATCAACTCAGAATATTTCATACTAGTTTATTTTGACTTTGCTTTTCGCACAGTGTGGTAGAGAATCCAGCTACCCACGAACGGCAGCGGATTTCCGAGAAAGGACAACGTTTTCACACTAATCAGAAGTTGGCGCGAGGCGAGGCGTGGCACGGGAGATCAAGGCGAGGCGTGGCACGGGAGATTAAGGCGAGGTGTGGCACGAGAGATCAAGGGGAGGCGTGGCACGGGAGATGAAGGCCAGGCGTGGCACGGGAGATGAAGGCGAGGCGTGGCACGGGAGATGAAGGCGGGGCGTGGCACGGGCGGGGGAGGAGGTAGACGGTGTGGAAGGTTGTGTCAACAGGAGCCACACACACAGGCGGCCTGGGATGGTGGTGGGTGAACCACCGCCTCCCAAGGTCCTCCAGTATTGATCTAGGTGCCAGCCACACCATCTCCTCACACTTCCCCCTCATTTCTCATAATGGTACCCTCTCCTCGCCTCATACCTCCTCGCGCTAGCCTCATAACCCGATGAAAAAGAAAACACGGATTTAGGCTACTCAAGGAGTAGTCAAGTGCGGGAGTGTTCTTGAGTTTATTTTCAGTTCTATTCATATCTGGATGAGACTCTTAAGTTCTCACCTCGACAGAGTACAAGTGTAAGGCATACAGACAAGCAGCAGGAGACGCGGTCGTCCAGTGGATCAGCTGTGGTACTTGACACAGTAGCTTTTATGGCAGCAGCTAAAATAATAGCTATGGTTTAGATATGGCAGCAGCTGTAGAAGTGGCAGGTATGGCAGCTACTGTAGAAGTACCAGTTATGGTAGTTACTGTAAAAGTAGCAGGTATGGCAACAGTTATGACCCAAGACAAGAAAATATCAGTAACCTTCGTCAAACCCGCAGCCTGAAAGGATTAAGAGGGACAATGACTCGCCTCCAAAAGGTATTTCAAATTTTTCCTTTGAGCTTCACCCGTGTATTTCCAATGCAAAATGTATTGATGATGCTTACGAGTGACTGCACTGTTGTTGCTGTGGGTTACAGGCATCACTAGCGAAGACATTGGTCATGTTTTGATATGATTTGCTTACATCGTCAAGGCAAGAATGATGAAAAGATTATGCAGATTTTAAGGGTTCACAATGGCACGCCAGTCATAAGACCAGTCTGGGTAAATTTCATGTTATTGTTACGGAGGATATTCGATGTATTCTGACTCTCCACCAACGACTAAGTTGGAAAATAAGTCGGTTTTCCTGCAGGCATAATAAGGATCACCCCTTTGATGGGTCGAAAATTATTTTGGCGGGAAGGAACATGTCAGAGGAACTCATGTCTTTCCGAAATGAGTTCCGGTCATCAGTGGCGTTCCACAGGGCTTGATCTTGGGACCATTGCTTCTCCTCTTTGTACACGACTTGCTAAAGGGTTCGGTAACTCTTCTAAAAACGCGTAAACACAAAGTCTGAGAAGATGACTGCGAGCCACAATAAAATCTGACATTCTTTTTTTTTCTGTGTGTGTGTTACACTCATCCTCAGGAGTACACCACGGGTTCCCTAGTGGTTTTTAAGTGGTACTTGGCATTTGAGAGGTTAGAAAAGCTCTTACTTGAGCTGATAACGTTACTGGAACTGTGACTCAACAACGGTGTACCTGTGATCCATGCAGGATCTGTGACCCAGGACTTGAGCTGGTTGGTATATTTTCCCACTGATCCAACCCCTCGCATGTCTCCCTCACTCAGTCCATCCTCCTTACATTGTGGCCTCCCATCTTCATCATATGCACGTCTAAGACGAATCTCCTACGTGGCACATCATTTGTTTAAGAGCAGTACTTAATGCCTGGCATTGACGATGCTCAATCAAGCTATTCTGATAGAAATCGTGGTCCTTATCCTTATATCTCTTACCTTGTGAATATGGTTGCTATCAGCGTCTCACTTGATAGGCTATCACTGAGCTGAGTATCCTATTATCCTTCGAGACTCTCTCTCTCACTCACTCTCTCAGCTTTAAACAAATTAGAATATTCTCTGGTGGCCATTACCGACCATCTGCTCTCCCATTTTCTTAACTTTAACAAATGGTCTACTTTCTTCTTTTCTTTTTTTCCTGTGACAGTTACAGAACCGATTCTCATTTTCTTAATGGGTTGATGACGTAAAGGTATTGAAATCTTTAAAAGTTCATCCCATTACCACCTTATTCAACAAATGATGGTAGTCCCTCTATAACCCATGACTCCCTCTACAACCAAGACTCCCTCTACAACCAAGATTCTTCCTACAACCAAGACTCTCTATAACCAGCCTTACTCTACAACTAATACTCTCTACAAGCAAGACTCACTATAACCAAGATTCTTTAAGATACCCCTGAAATACATACTTATTTTCGTCTAGTCAATGTTATGCCAGGTGAAGCTTTTTTTCGCAGTGTTCGATGGATCTTGTATTGAGAACAATCAGGTTCGTACACAGAGCACCTGGTAAGTCCAGGAGTTATACGTAATATAACCTCTTGTTGGTTTTATCAGATATTTCCGTGGTATATGGACTTCCGTGGTGTAATGGTTAGCGTTCCTGACCGTGACGCATTCACAGGCCGCCCAGGGTCGAGCCTGGCATAGGTTCGAATTCTTTTAGCGGCAGTCGGTCCAGAGTCAACCAAGCCGTTCATCCTCCCCCAAGGCGGTTGGTCGATAAAATGGGTTAATGAGATGGCTTTAATTAGGGGCCCCAGTTGCTCGTGCCATCTCAGCTAACGTAATAAAGACTCCAATCAATACACTTCCTCATACTTCCCTCTCTACTCACATCCACTCAGACTCCACTCCATACACTCCCTGTCACTCCTCCACCCGCCACATTCTTCCCCTGCTCAGTCCTCGCCCCACAGTGTTCCCACGTACAGCCCCTGACCATCATCATCATCACCATCACTAACAACACAGCAAATCCTCAAGCTTATCCTTACGTCATGTCCACGCTTGCTCCCTAAAAGCTTCCGTTCGAGTCTTCGCATGGCACTTCGGCTTACAAGCCTCTACGTATGTTCCATTAATTCCTCCTTATACACACGTACTGTGTAAGTGGTCCTATAAGATCATTGTGACTGAATATAAAAAAAGAAAAGAATGAGTTCACGAGAGAGAGAGAGAGAGAGAGAGAGAGAGAGAGAGAGAGAGAGAGAGAGAGAGAGAGAGAGAGAGAGAGAGAGAGAGAGTAATTCAGACACAATGGATCTTCTTTTTTTTTTTTCCTCCCCCAATATTGTGTGTCCATTGATGCTGCGTTTATTTAAGCCAGGACATGCAATATCCCGGAGCGGCACAATTGTTTGACTCCTGGACAGTAATCCTGCAATAGAAAAGCTTGGCCAGTGTTTGCATACGAACACGTTTGACAATATCGCGTCGTCTGGTTGTGTATATGAACAGGTGCGCCATTGATGTCCAGGTTGTTGTTGTTTGGGGATTTTTGATGCTTCAGATGTCAAAAAAAAGGAGAAAAAGAGACTTTTTAAGCTTGATTTTCTTTTTTTTAAGTTTTTGGTTTGTTTTCTTTAAGCATGATGCAAACGCGTGATCAAAGCACGTAACACGAAAATGAGCATATCTAACATAGCCTTCATGGACAAATATATGTACATATATTCTCTGCATCATGGAAGATATATATGTAGCTACAATATCGCGAACACACACACACACACACACACACACACACACGATTGTAAACAACTCCCCTTCTTGTCCACATAATAAGTTTATGATACGTTCGTTGTCTGTCTTGGACAATCGCATGTTTACCAAATGGCGTCCTAGCTACGTCTCTTCGTTGTATATCAACTGACTATTGTATTTCTCTTGTGTCTCCCCTGATGATGTGATTATTACACGAAAGTGCACTTGGGAACTCATTCTGTTTCATTTTCTCCCTGGACTCATAGGAATATATATATATATATATATATATATATATATATATATATATATATATATATATATATATATATATATATGTATATATATATATATATATATATATATATATATATATATATATATATATATATATATATATATATATATATATATATATATATATATATTGCAAGATGTCACAATGGTGCGCGTGAATATGCATAAAACCACTAAGAAAATGGCACACGATAAGTTCCCAAGTGCACTTTCATGTAATGATCACATCGTCAGGGGATATACAAGATCGAGAGAGAAGACGTAGAACAGTCACTTGATATACAGAGACGACATTGATAAACAAGCGCTACCATCAAAGACTGAGCAAGCCAACATGGCCATACATTTAGTGTATGTATCCGTATATGGTCTTAGAATTATCTTGAACACTTGAAGAAGGTGTTCAAGTTCTTGTTTATTTTCTTATTTATTTATTCTTTTTTAATGATTATATTTTGACGTCGGCGGCCATAACTATTTCCCCTGACGGTCGATAGGTACAAAGCCCACGTAACCAGCCAACCAATTTAGCGTCCGACAACTGTGATCCTCCCAGATAACTGCTGAAACCATGTTTACCACTGATACAAGAGCCAGGTTCATTTAATTTGTGCTTTGTATAGAACATGGTATTCGTGCAATACAGCAGTGAATGTTCAAGGGGTTCTGGAGTATCAATTACACCATCTGATTAACACCATCATAGAAAACGTTAATGTTTCCATTGTTTATGGGAAAACTATTTAGACTTCAAAGGCGAGGCATCCACTTTCCCTGCAATCGTATTAATAACATTCCTTTTTTTTCAAGCTTCCACATAGTGTATGTGTGTGTGTGTGTATTTGTAATTCCTCTCTGTATGTTAGAGGGAGAGTGGTTTGCACTTGTGTTGCCCCGTCTCTAAACCTTGTGTACATGTGTATTACTCTTACTTTTAATGTATATTACAATATCATATCATTGATCCGTTTGTACTACTCCTTGGCCAGTTCCTTTGAAAAAGCTTTGGTGTCACTCAGGACAATTGTAAAGTCTGTATTCCCAGCAACCCCCTTAAAGTCTTGATCGCTAGAGGTGATCTAGCACCCAGTGAGAATGATATGGTCCTCCACCACACCAGAAAACAAAAGACTTGCAAATAATGTAATAGTAGGATCCCCTCACGAGAGTGTGCGTGGCTAGGCTTCCGCGTATTCAATGTTATCATCTTACCGTAACTAAATTTATTCCTAATCTATCGGCCTGAAGAGTTAGAAAACGTTTTAGTGATTTTGAGTGAAACATACATTTCATACCATATGTGTACAGTGAATAGAAACAGTGTTGAGTGGGAGAGGGAGGTGTTAGAAACGACAGATATCTTATACTTTTTCCAAACTTTTGTTCACTTTCCTACGAATATCATCCAATTCTTCGTAATATTCTCTTGTCAACTTTTACCGAATAAAGTTCTCTGTGATGACTGGTCATGTCTGAAGCCCAGTACGAGTGGTAGGGCCTCATACCACCAGTGGGATGAGCTTACGACACACAAGCAATGGTCAAGCTTACACTACACACACACATGTACACTCGGTTTATACATAATCTCACCTTGACACACATACCATCATACCACAAAACATTAGCTTTCTCTCTCCGCAAATGTACCTCAACAAAAATAATGAGTGAAAAATAGAATAGATACCTTATCAGTGCTTTTGATTTATCACGGAACGGGTCCTTAATCATCAAAAATGGAAAATTAATTCACACAGCTATTTATTGCATGTCCATATTATTGTCTGTCATGTTATACACGAAGTGGAAGAGAGATTACCAGATCAACACGAACAAAAGTCAATAATGCAATGGCATCATCATTATAATATTAGTGGAAGGTTGTCGACTCAAGGGCTCAAGGTGTAAAATTTCTTTTCCCCATTTAGTAGAAGTCGTCTGTTTTGTTCCACATGGGATACGTGGTTCGAAAACCATGACGATTGTAACTAAAGGTTAAACTGCGGACTGAAAATTAATGAAATGGATTTTAAGGCCTAAGAAATAATGCTGTTCAAAAACTAGGTTTCGTTTTATTGACAAAATATTTTGTTTCGCTTTTCATTTTGACGGTAACGTATTATTATTATCATTATTATTATCATTATTATTATCATAAAGAGTAGTAATAGTAGTATCATCATTGTCTTTATCAAAACAACTGCAATGCTAGGAAAAGTTATTTTCATCAGGGAAAATCATAGATTACTGTGTATATAACGCCATCTATTCAGCGCTTGTCACAGACTCCAGTTACTCTCCTGTTACTGTCAGTGACGGTTGTTACCATAGACTGTCGTAGCGTTACCGCCTTAAGGAGTCACCGCCATATATACCGGTAATGTTATGGTTTTACCACGATATTATCATATGAAAAAACAAAATAGTTTTTATGCATGTTAGCACAGTAGGTGTTCCCGTCATACAACGTCTTCAGTCAAGGAAAGGGATATATACATATATATATTCCTATGAGTTCACGGGGAAAATGAAACACGAAAAGTTCCCAAGTGCACTTTCGTGTAATAATCACATCATCAGGGGAGACACAAGAGAGAAATATAACAGTCAGTTGATATACATCGAAGAGACGAAGCTAGGACGCCATTTGGTAAACATGTGATTGTCCAAAACATACAACGAGCGTTCATAAACTTATCATTTTACAAATCTAAAAAACAATAAAGTTATCTAATTTGTATAGACCATCACTAATATTAAGATTATAATTCTTTGTGTATTTAATGATAGAAGATTCAATGATATTTCTCTTGGTGGTAGAGTTAGAGTTAATAACTGAGATGGCGTTAATTCAGTCAATACAATGATCATAGTTTTTAACATTATTAAACAAGGCATTTGATTCTTGTCCCGTTCTTATACTACATTCATGTTGCTTAAGTCTTACAGAAAGATCCTTACCAGTCTGACCAACATAAAATTTATCACAGTTTCCACAAGGCACTTTATAAATGCAACCAAGAGAATTTTCTGGTGAATTCCTGATTAAGATATTCTTTATAGTATTATTGTTGCTAAAGGCAACATTTACATTAAAGGATTTAAGCAACATGGGAAGCAAAGTGAAATTATTATTAAAAGGGAGAACTAAAAGATTCTTGGTGTCAATGGGAGGTTTGGGCTCAACTCTATAAAATGATTTCTTTGCTAACTTAAGGAATTTATCAATGAAAGATCTAGGGTACATTAACTTAGATCCAATAGAATATATCTTCTCAAACTCATCATCAATAAACTCTGGACTGCAAATACGTAATACCCTAAGGAACTTACATTGAAATGATGATAATTTAACTCTGTCATGTTGAGATCTGTCATGTTGAGATGAGTAATAATGGATATATGAGCATACATTGGTGGGTTTTCTGTATATGCTAAACTTAAACTTGTTTCCTTGTCTATGGATCATGCAATCTAAAAATGGTAGCATACCATTATTTTCATTTTCTACAGTAAATTTGATGGAAGGTACTAAATTGTTAAGTAAGGGGAGAAATATTTGTAAATTTTCATTTGTTGGCCAAACACAAAGAACATCATCTACATACCTAAACCAAATTGCATTAGAAGGTAAGATATCCTTTAGTAATTTTGTTTCAAAAATTCCATATAAAGATTACTTAGTGCAGGTGAAAGAGGGTTACTCATTGCCATAGCAAATTTTTGGGCATAATAATTAAATTAAATTGAAATACACAGTCTTTTATACACAATTTTATCAGTTCAATGAAATTAGGCTTTCAAACAGGTAAATGAATATCATCCAAGACATCAAATAAATATTCTAAAAGGTCATCAACTGGAACTTTAGTGAAAAGTGAGGAAACATCAAAGCTAGCTAGTTTGAAATCAAAATTAACATTGATCTTGTTTAGCTTGTTGACTAAATCTACATTTTTCATGATATTAGAATTTGATACCTTACCCACTAAAGGACTTATTAAAGAAACTAACCATTTTGACAATTTATATGTGATGGAGCCTACTGAACTCACTATAGGTCTTGCTGGAAAATGCTGTTTATGTGTTTTGATAAGTCCATACATATATGGCAATGAAGGGGACAAAGATGACAAACTTTTGATAAGAGAAATATTACCTTTCAACAACAACTTAATTTCTTTATTGAAGTGAGAATTAGATGCTTCTAAGGGATTTTCACTAAGTTTGGAATATGTTGTGTTATCATTTAGAGGATCATTCATTTTAGATTTTATTGATGATGAGTTTGAGAAGATATATTCTACTGGATTTAAGTTAATGTACCCTAGATCTTTCATTGATAAATCCCTTAAGTTAGCGAAGAAATCATTTTATAGAGTTGAGCCGAAACCTCCCATTGACACCAAGAATCTTTAGTTCTCCCTTTTAATAATAATTTCACTTTGCTTCCCATGTTGCTTAAATCCTTTAATGTAAATGTTGCCTTTAGCAACAATAACACTATAAAGAATATCTTAATCAGGAATTCACCAGAAAATTCTCTTGGTTGCATCTATAAAGTGCCTTGTGGAAACTGTGATAAATTTTATGTTGGTCAGACTGGTAAGGATCTTTCTGTTAGACTTAAGCAACATGAATATAGTATAAGAACGGGACAAGAATCAAATGCCTTGTTTAATAATGTTAAAAACTATGATTATTGTATTGACTGGAGTAACGCCATCTCAGTTATTAACTCTAACTCTATCACCAAGAGAAATATCATTGAATCTTCTATTATTAATTTTTTTTTTTTTCATACTATTTGCCATTTCCCGCGTTAGCGAGGTAGCGTTAAGAACAGAGAACTGGGCCTTAGAGGGAATATCCTCACCTGACCCCCTTCTCTGTTCCTTCTTTTGGAAAATTGAAAAAAAAAAAAAAACAAGAAAGGGGAGGATTTCCAGCCACCCGCTCCCTCCCCTTTTAGTCGCCTTCTACGACACGCAGGGAATACGTGGGAAGTATTCTTTCTCCCCTATATTAGTGATGGTCTATACAAATTAGATAACTTTATTGTTTTTTAGATTTGTAAAATGATAAGTTTATGAACGCTCGTTGTATGTTTTGGACAATCACATGTTTACCAAATGGCGTCCTAGCTTCGTCTCTTCGATGTATATCAACTGACTGTTATATTTCTCTATTGTGTCTCCCCTGATGATGTGATTATTACACGAAAGTGCACTCGGGAACTTTTCGTGTTTCATTTTCCTCGTGGACTCATTCCTATATCTTGATCACGCGCAAAATTGTGATCCTTTCCAATATATATATATATATATATATATATATATATATATATATATATATATATATATATATATATATATATACATATATATATATATATATATATATATATATATATATATATATATATATATATATAGAATGATGACGTGCATGCAGACGGCAGGTCCTGGCGTGATGTGGTGCGCCCTGTTCGTCAACACTGATATCAGTTTGGTTTCCGATGTGCAACTAAATTTGCATGTGAACAGTTGCCAGAATTTACCATTCTCTCTCTCTCTCTCTCTCTCTCTCTCTCTCTCTCTCTCTCTCTCTCTCTCTCTCTCTCTCTCTCTCTCTCTCAGTATTTCACAAGTGGTGACAGTAGATGCGGGAGACATCCTGTACGAACCAGTGACTTAGCAGGTCCTTAATGCATCAGTGTAGCTTGGGGTATCTTGATCCTGGTGCACCAAAGGGCTGAACTGGGGGGAAGGCATTCATCTCGGATACAGCGAAGGATACAAGTCTGTTCCTGGTTTTGTTCGATGAAATTATCTACATCTGGAAAAACATACTGAAGGGCTTGGCTCAAGTACATCTTAGCCTAACTAAAAAGGAAGCTTCATATGTTTTGTTGCTTCGGACCGAGGGTCGAACAACCCCAGGCCAATTTACTAAACGTGGTCATATAACAACGAAAAAAAAATCAGACCATTTCAAAATTTAAGTAAAAAGCGAAAAAAAATATTGTTTAAAATGACCTGGTAAATATTTGGAGAAAACAGAAATCTCAGAAATTTTTGTATTTATATCTCAGAAAGTACAGAGCATCAGATTGGGGAAGAGCAGTGTGGTTTCAGAAGTGGTAGAGGATGTGTGGATCAGGTGTTTGCTTTGAAGAATGTATGTGAGAAATACTTAGAAAAGCAAATGGATTTGTATGTAGCATTTATGGATCTGGAGAAGGCATATGATAGAGTTGATAGAGATGCTCTGTGGAAGGTATTAAGAATATATGGTGTGGGAGGCAAGTTGTTAGAAGCAGTGAAAAGTTTTTATCGAGGATGTAAGGCATGTGTACGTGTAGGAAGAGAGGAAAGTGATTGGTTCTCAGTGAATGTAGGTTTGCGGCAGGGGTGTGTGATGTCTCCATGGTTGTTTAATTTGTTTATGGATGGGGTTGTTAGGGAGGTAAATGCAAGAGTTTTGGAAAGAGGGGCAAGTATGAAGTCTGTTGGGGATGAGAGAGCTTGGGAAGTGAGTCAGTTGTTGTTCGCTGATGATACAGCGCTGGTGGCTGATTCATGTGAGAAACTGCAGAAGCTGGTGACTGAGTTTGGTAAAGTGTGTGAAAGAAGAAAGTTAAGAGTAAATGTGAATAAGAGCAAGGTTATTAGGTACAGTAGGGTTGAGGGTCAAGTCAATTGGGAGGTGAGTTTGAATGGAGAAAAACTGGAGGAAGTGAAGTGTTTTAGATATCTGGGAGTGGATCTGGCAGCGGATGGAACCATGGAAGCGGAAGTGGATCATAGGGTGGGGGAGGGGGCGAAAATTCTGGGAGCCTTGAAGAATGTGTGGAAGTCGAGAACATTATCTCGGAAAGCAAAAATGGGTATGTTTGAAGGAATAGTGGTTCCAACAATGTTGTATGGTTGCGAGGCGTGGGCTATGGATAGAGTTGTGCGCAGGAGGATGGATGTGCTGGAAATGAGATGTTTGAGGACAATGTGTGGTGTGAGGTGGTTTGATCGAGTAAGTAACGTAAGGGTAAGAGAGATGTGTGGAAATAAAAAGAGCGTGGTTGAGAGAGCAGAAGAGGGTGTTTTGAAATGGTTTGGGCACATGGAGAGAATGAGTGAGGAAAGATTGACCAAGAGGATATATGTGTCGGAGGTGGAGGGAACGAGGAGAAGAGGGAGACCAAATTGGAGGTGGAAAGATGGAGTGAAAAAGATTTTGTGTGATCGGGGCCTGAACATGCAGGAGGGTGAAAGGAGGGCAAGGAATAGAGTGAATTGGAGCGATGTGGTATACCGGGGTTGAAGTTCTGTCAGTTCAATGGATTGAATCAGGGCATGTGAAGCGTCTGGGGTAAACCATGGAAAGCTGTGTAGGTATGTATAGTTGCGTGTGTGGATGTATGTATATACATGTGTATGGGGGTGGGTTGGGCCATTTCTTTCGTCTGTTTCCTTGCGCTACCTCGCAAACGCGGGAGACAGCGGCAAAAAAAAAAAAAAAAAAATCTCAGAAAGTTTGGTGACGTGTGTGTATGGAAGCCCTGCTCTGAGATACCAAGTGATTGTATCATCTGAGTGAGGAATAGCGAGCCTTAATGTCCGCCTTTCATAAGACGCTCACACCAAAGCCTAGGAACAGACTTTGGTCTTTCACTGTACATACCTTCTGACACTCCGCTAAGCTCTGCGTTAATGTTCGAGTGCAACGGTTCATAACCTTTTTTTTTTTTTTTTTTAGTTTACCCATTTAGCCTCAGCGTAAAGCATTTCGTATCCACTCTCAGTGGTGAGGTTTGCCTTTTGTATTATTAGAATAGATTTGTTTATCGTTTTCATTGCCAAAGTTAAGCAGCTTAGATCAAACTTGTCAAAAACAGCCTAGTGGTAAAATACGTTTCGGTCTTCGAATTGTGTCTCACGTAGCCTCTGTTGGTAGCATAGTCCGATGAGGGATTATGCTGCCCGTAACGTCACTGAATGTTTTAATAGCTAATATTACTAACTTTAATTTGTCTCCAAGTAACTTGAAAGCACATCCTATCATCAACAAAACCATTACGTAAGTATTATTTAATGGTCAGGTCAGTGTATACTTTGGCGTAGCGGATGTACTGTTTGCACCTGAGGCGAATTGCCTCCTCGAAACGTGTCGTGCATCATGTACCAATAATACATGTGAAAAGTAAATAAAGAGAATGCTCAGAGCTCCTGAGCTGTGATTTCACTTTCAAAAATATCATCATGGACTATTGTGATTCTTTCATTGTTGACGGTAAGAGAAGGAAGTTTAGTGTGCTCAGAAACTCATCCTGTGGGCAATGGCACAAAAGAGAATATAGAGGAAGCACAAAAGATCCAGGGACTGAGCCTGTGGTGCACTGGGAAAGGTGGAAACTTAAGACCATTTAGGTAACAGCACTAAGCTGCATCCAGCACTCGAATGTCTGGTAAAACTTCGAAAAGACTTTTGAGCAGCGTGTTCGGGAACACCAGGATAATGTAATGGGAAAGTAATTCATATAACGATAACCAAATAACTTTATAAGTGCCTTAGGGGTAGTATGTGCCAAGGTGAGTGGCCAAAGTGAGCGAGATACGAAAGCATGGCCACAGTTCCTATATTTGCGTAATATCTGGAGAGCTTCAACGGTTAATACACCTTAAACCCGGGAGATAAAGGAACGTCTGCTGCATAAATCGATTAACGAACCACTGAAAAAGCTAACGGTATGATCAACTGAGGTCTCTAACTGCTTGACATCTGCTGTTATCTTTTTCCTTTTTTTAAACAAATTGTTATTGTTTCTTTAGTGACAGCGGAATAACTATGGCTATACCCATGTTATCATGGGTAATCTGATTTTCATTACTGTATAATATTCAGGTTATCTCCTGTGAATATCGTGTGATCTATCGGCAGTTTAGAAAATTCACTGGAGACATTGCTTGCTGAAGTGGCGCTGTGTTTGCTCCAGCGTCGTCTGAGAAAAGGTTTATAGCTGCCAAGCCAACAGGCCAGGATTGAGCAAAGGTCCTTTGTGTATTTTGTCAACATGACATCTGAAATATAAACAAAAGAACAGATTGCTAACAAATACATAAAGGACAGAAGTGTATTCCTCAGCTGAATGTCGTATTGAGTCATGTCAAATAGATATCTGAGCAACCAGCATCAAATTTTACGAAAGATCGCCTACTGTTACTTATATTTGCTATTTTCAGCAGTTTTACGTAGAGTCTTCGTTTGTTCCTAACAATATCAAGGTGGACTCTTGTCCAATCCTAGTTCTCATCCTCCGTTCGTCTTTTTCCTGTAACTTTTCTTCCTTATGAGTAAGATCTGAAGTCACTCAAGGACCTCTTACTAACTTCTTTATTCTGTCTCTGATATTATAATTTCTCCTTTCCTCCCAAATGGTCTTGATTAGGGCTTTTTTTTTATGTATTTGCCCTTGCCAGTTCGGTAACTTTAAGTATAACAGTGAGAGACCAATACAATGTCTTACAAGCAATACCATATCGATTCTCATGTGATGATAATTCCACAACTATATTTTCATGTCTTCTCGTCATTCAACAGTGGTTCCCTCTTACGTAATCCTCAAGTGTAGAGGGAACGATGAGTTTCTTTTACAAGGGCATAAGGAATCATTGTCAGTAGAGCACTAATGTATGTAATCTTATGGAGATTCTGTCGTGCTTGTGATTCAAGTAGTAAGGTGTTATCGAGTGCGTTAGCAGAGAGAGAGAGAGGGAGAGAGAGAGAAAGGATGCGATCGAAAATATTTACTTGAACCATTTCGTTCTCTGTATAATTACCAAACAAATTGTCATCCTTTTAGGTATAATATGAAAAAGGAAAACCTTTAGCTGCACATCAACTATTTCATGTATTGTTTCAGTGTACAACCTGCAACAAAAGTATGGTATTGCCAATGTGGATAGAGATGTGATGATGTCAGAAGGAGTGGGGTCAGCACCTCACAGGTGCACCGGTATGGGATGGTGAGTAATAAATGTTTTTTATTACGGGAATGTAGATTCTGCATCGTGGTGGTGGTTTGGTCCACTCAAAAATTATTGCCTCCTGTCTGCTGTTACATGTATGAATATATAAACTGTGGTCCCTGACATGTAGAAATACATAACCTATGGTCCTTGACATGTAGAAATATATAACCTGTGGTCCCTGACATGTAAAACTATATAACCTGTGGTATAACCTGTGGTCCTTGACATGTAGAAATATATAACCTGTGGTCCCTGACATGTAAAAATATATCTAACCTGTGGTCCTTGACATGTAGAAATATATAACCTGTGGCCCTTGACATGTAGAAACATATGTATAACCTGTGGTCCTTGACATGTAGGAATATATAACCTGTGGTCCTTGACATGTAGAAATATATATATAACCTGTGGTCCTTGACATGTAAAAATATATATAACCTGTGGTCCTTGTTAGCTTCTCGGCAGTGCTTAAGAGCATGAAAATGTTATCCACTGTATGTTCAGAAACGTCATTTATACGAGATTATCTGATGATTTAAATGATATCCAGAGGTTTAATGGAACATTGTGAATTAGTATGGCGTAAGGCAAATTGAGTATACTAGTAAAGTGGGTGTGAATAACAAACAGTCGGTTGGCCATATAATGGGTATCGTGTCATTTTCCCCTACAGTATTCATATTGTTAGTAGGGTCGAGTATGGTGGCGTTAGGGATATTTGAAGAAAGTTAAATCATAATTCATCTCCAAGGAAAAGTAATTAATATATGGAGTTCCTTGTCATCTTATCTACAATTGCCACACTCAGTTATCTGTACGAATCGCACATGACGACTCTGGAATAAGTGACCGATCACGCTGTGTCGACCACTAGCACAGTCCATCACCCCCACTACACACACCCAGCAGGTGTAGAGGTCACCCACGCTCCCCTAGGGGTCAATTGCTTCTGTGGATGGAAGGAAGGACATGGCCTTTGTGTGCGTGTGTTAATTAAAGGTTTGGTTGGGGAGGGGGGGAGGTTTGCATTCTCATGGAATAATCAAGGACCTGCTGCGAATAACGTCCTAATTTGTAATTAACATCACTCAAACATTTTTGCTTAGTCCTACTTATTTCCATATTTGCCACATGATATGTTGCATTGTTTGCTGGTATCACTTATCACCATACTCCTCTCTCACCACTCATCCCTCCTTACCTTGTTACCATCTCACACGCCGGCCCCTGTCGTCTCCTGCACCTCCCGCAATCCAGGTCACTAACGAAAGCTTCGAAGTACCGAGTCGATACTCCTTGGGTTCACACGTAACAGAAAGAGAGGATTGACAACGTACACTGTCCTGGTTGGAGGTGGAGGTGGGTGTACAAGCACTTCTGTGAGGCTCTGTAGGTTATTCTAGGTTGTCTATTGATATATTTCACAGTCTTCTACACTCATTAATGTACACCCCATTTAAAAAATGTAAATTATTAGGTATGTAGGTTTAAGGCAGCCGCCTAGGGTGGTACTACTGTCCTGACTGAGGGGCGTTAAAAGTGGTGACCGGAACTACTTTACACCCTCTATGTTAGGATTATTGGTCTTACTTTCTGTTACATCAAAGTGGGACTAACTGGATACTCCTGGCGTCTTCTTCCCACATGCACCATACACCACACTTATTTTCTTCATGCAAGTTCTCTTTCCACCTCATGTCTGCACAATTTATCTTTTGATATAATCATGTTATACAGTCCAACAAATGTATGGCCCTATTTACCAGCATCAAGGGCGACTGATAATCTCAGGGTTTCTGCAGTAGCAGTACCGGCCCTTTCCATGACCTTTCCCTCTGACAAAACTGCCTCATTTTCTTTTCACTATAACAACGTTTGTTATCTCAAGAAACCTCTCCAGTGTTGAACAACATCTGTTTAGTACCTCCCCTAATATCTTGCCTCTCTGAGACCTAGTTGTGTAACGATGTTCTCACAAGCCCCTTTTCCATTTCCAACAATAAACACTCACATTTCCAGTTCAAAGTTGGCGTCTGTGCGTATTCTGAAATCAAAACACCTGTTGCATACCTCGAGGACTTTGAGTTCCCAAACTTTGATGTTTTGTGGCTCAAGGTCTGTCTCCTAGCTTCCAAACTTTTCCTATGTTTTGTCTGTTGCTCTCCTAATTCTATAGATTTTATATCTTTCTTCAACTAGTCCTGTCATGAGACTGTTGAGTGCCCTCACTCGAAAGCTGATATTCTCTTCTCTACTTTGGGGATTTCAGTGTTCACTGTAGGGAATGGTTAGGTTCCTCCCTTGCAGATGGCTGGGGAATTGAAGCCCTCACATTCTCCACTCAGTTGTCTAGGGCAAATTATCTTCCACCCTACCCATATTCCTGACTGCTGTGACCATTCCCTAAAAATTTTGGATCTGTTTTTCACTTTTAATCCATCCCGCTGTAACCAATCTTACCCCAGTTGGTTCATCTGATCACACTCTCATAAACATATCTAGTTTAACAGTAACTCCTTATATAACACCCCCTTTTAAGCACAAATATTGGCACCTCAGAGAAAGAGGTGGTGAAAGCTTTGCAGAAGATGAAAGCCAGCAAGGTGGCAGGTTTGGATAGTATTGCAGTGGAATTCATAAAAAAGGGGGGTAACTGTACTGTTGATTGGTTGGTAAGAATATTCATTGTATGTATGGATCATGGTGAAGTGCCTGAGGATTGGCAGAATGCATGCAGTGCCATTGTACAAAGGCAAAGGGGATAAAGGTGAGTTTTCAAATTACAGAGGCATAAGTTTGTTGAGTATTCCTGAGAAATTATTTGGGAGGGATTGATTGAGAGGGTAAAGGCATGTACAGAGCATCATATTGGGGAAGAGCAGTGTGGTTTCAGAAGTGGTACAGGGTGTGTGGATCAGGTGTTTGCTTTGAAGAATATATGTGAGAAATACTTAGAGAAACATGGATTTGTATGTAGCGTTTATGAATCTGGAGAAGGCATATGATAAGGTTGATAGAGATGCTTTGTGGAGGGTTTTAAGAGTATATGGTGTGGGAGGTAAATTGCTAGAAGCAGTGAAAAGTATTTACCAAGGATGTAAGGCATGTGTAAGAGTAAGAAGGGAGGAAAGTGATTGGTTCCGAATGAATGTCAGTTTGCGGCAAGGGTGCGTGATGTCTCCATGGTTGTTTAATTTGTTTATGGATGAGGTGGTTAGGGAAGTGAATGCAAGAGTTTTGGAGAGGGGCAAGTATGCAGTCTGTTGTGGATAAGAGGGCTTGGGAAAATAGTCAGTTGTTGTTCGTTGATGATACAGCGCTGGTGGCTGATTTGGGAGAGAGATTGGTGACTGAGGTTGGTAAAACATGTGAAAGGAGAAAGTTGAGAGTAAATGTGAATATGAGCAAGGATAGTAGGTTCAGTAGGGTTAAGGGACAAGTTAATTGGGAGGTAACTTTGAGTAGAGAAAAACTGGAGGAAGTGAAGTGTTTTAGATATCTGGGAGTGGATTTGGCAGCGGATGGAACCATGGAAGCAGAAGTGAGTCACAGGGTGGGGGAGGAAGAGAAGGTTCTGGGAGTGTTGAAGAATGTGTGGAAAGCAAGAATTATATCTCGGAGAGCAAAAATGGGTATGTTTGAAGTAATAGTGGTTCCAACAATATTATATAGTTGCGAGGCATGGGCTATTAGATAGGGTTGTGCAGAGGAGGGTGGATGTGTTGGAAATGAAATGTTTGTATACAATATGTGGTGTGAGGTGGTTTAAGTAATGAAAGGGTAAGAGGGATGTGCGATAATAAAAAGAGTGTGGTTGAGAGAGCACAAGAGGGTGTGTTGAAATGGTTTGGACACAGAAAGAATGAGTGAGGAAAGATTTACAAAGAGGATATATGTGTCAGAGGTGGAAGGAACAAGGAAAAGCGGGAGACCAAATTAGAGGTGGAAGGATGGAGTGAAAAAGATTTTGAGCTATCTGGGCCTGGACATACAGGAGGGTGAAAGCAGTGCAAGGAATAGGGTGAATTGGAACGATGTGGTATACAGGGGTCGATGCGCTGTCAATGAATTGAATCAGGGCATGTGAAGCGTCTGGGGTAAATCATGGAGAGGTCTGTGGGGCGTGGATGTTGAAAGGGAGCTGTGGTTTCGGTGCAGCTAGAGATTTTGTGAACAAATGTGGCCTTTTTGTCTTTTCCTGACACTACCTCACTGGAGGTGGGGTGAATGCTGTTTCTTGTTTGGCAGGGTGGCAATGGGAATGGATGAAGGCAGCAAGTATGAATATGTACATGTTCCTATGAGTCCATGGGGAAAATGAAACACGATAAGTTCCCAAGTGCACTTTCGTGTAATAATCACATCATCAGGGGAGATACAAGAAAGAAATATAAGTCAGTTGATATACATCGAAGAGACGTAGCTAGGATGCCATTTGCTAAACAAGTGATTGTCCAAGACAGACAACAAGCATATCATAAACTTATTGTTTACAAATTCTATCAACAATAAAGCTATTCAATTTGTATAGACCTTCACTAATATTAAGGTTATAATTCTTCGTGTATTTACTAATGGAAGATTCAATGATATTTCTTGTGGTACAGGAGTTAGAGTTTATAACTGAGATGGCATTACTCCAGTCAATACAATGATCATAGTTTTTAACATGATTAAACAAAGCATTTGATTCTTGTCCAGTTCTTATACTTAAGTCTAACAGAAAGATCCTTACCAGTCTGCCCAATATAAAACTTATCAATTTCTACATGGCACTTTATAGATGCGTCCAGGAGAATTTTCTGGTGAGTTCCTGATTAAGATATTCTTTATAGTATTATTGTTGCTGAAGGCAACATTTACATTAAAGGATTTAAGCAACATGGGAAGTAAAGTAAAATTATTATTAAAAGGGAGAACTAAAAGATTCTTGGTGTCAATGGGAGGTTTGGGTACAACTCTAAAAAATCATTTCTTTGCTAACTTAGGGATTTATCAATGAAAGATTTTGACATTAACTATTTCCAAAGTCTTTGATTTGAATCTCATAGTCTTCTCACCAATCACCAGTATGGCTTCCATAAGGCAAAGTCCACTGGTGATATTCTTCCCGTCTTACTGTCTGATCATCATCCCTGAAAGATTTTTGGGAATTCTATATAGCTGCCCTTGATATATCCATAGCTTTTGACTGGGTGTGGCATTTGGGTCTTATGTATGAGTTCCTCTCTTGGTTTCTGTCCCTCACTTCACTTCCTTATATCTAGCTCCTCTCTGGCCCATCTGTCCCCATGGTTTTAAATGGCTCAGCATACCCTTTTCTCCATCAACAGGTGACAACTCAACACTGCAGTCCTTCAAGGCCTTCATTTCAGCTCCTCTCACTCGATCTGCATCTCATCTTGATACAGCTTCTTCAGTAAACTCAGTCAGGATATGTCAAAGGAGTAAATAAAATCCAATTTTCAATTTCAGTGCCTTCAAGACCAGGTTTCTACCCATCTTTCAAAAATTCCTCACAACTCTCCACTCTCCTTTGATGGTTCTGTAATTCCACCTGTAGAACATACCTAGTATTGCTGTAACATCCACTCTAAGAACTTGGATGTCCTATTGAAATGTCAAAATTTCTTTTCTTCTGAACAGATGCTCTGTTTATACAAAGGACTAATCTGTCCTTGTGTGGAGTACTGCTCTCACATCTGGAGCAGTCGTAGCTCTACATAACTACTTGACAGAGTTGAAGGTGGTCCAGCTTATAAACTCTCCCAGGCTACCTTCAAAACTTAATCTGCTTGCCCTACACCACAATGGTGGTTCACTTTCCCTCTTCTATAGGTATCACTTCGGTTTTTGCTCCCAATAACTGGCTGCTTGTGTTCCCCCTTCACTAGCTGGACCACACAGTAATCTGCAAGTTGCTCTGTCATGTGATTAGTGTGACTATTGGCAACTCACAAGGATGAGCCGTTTTGTCAAGTTTCTTTCACCGCACCTCAAAGCTTCGGATCTCTTTACCCTATCGTGTTCTTCCCAATCACTATGACCTGGCACATTTCTTATTAAAAGACAGTTTGTTCACTTCCTCCAGAATTTGTAAATACTTCCCTTATCTCTTCTTTTTCCCCTTCATAATCCTCTATATTTCAATAAAGGCCTGGCCTTGATGTGGACTTTTGTGTGACTGGTGCCTCCAACATAGAAAAAAAATAACCAGGAATATATCACCATTCAAGCATTATTGTCACAGGGCAACAGCATCATCAAGCAATGTGCAGTAAATGCACTCCACAAACCCTACTTCTGGCAAAATCTCATCACAGGTAATCATAAATAGATACATGTAGTACCTTGCTTTCTTACAACTTGAGGATGGTACTGAATAATACCGAAGCTCATTTGTCACCAGGTTTTCTGGGACCTCTAAACCTATAATTTTTCTAAGGTTTCCTACCTGCTCCAAAAGCATTTTATTTTTTTTTTTTTTTTTTTTTTTTTTTTTTCCGCTGTCTCCCGCGTTTGCGAGGTAGCGCAAGGAAACAGACGAAAGAAATGGCCCAACCCACCCCCATACACATGTATATACATACGTCCACACACGCAAATATACATACCTACACAGCTTTCCATGGTTTACCCCAGACGCTTCACATGCCCCGATTCAATCCACTGACAGCACGTCAACCCCGGTATACCACATCGCTCCAATTCACTCTATTCCTTGCCCTCCTTTCTCCCTCCTGCATGTTCAGGCCCCGATCACACAAAATCATTTTCACTCCATCTTTCCACCTCCAATTTGGTCTCCCTCTTCTCCTCGTTCCCTCCACCTCCGACACATATATCCTCTTGGTCAATCTTTCCTCACTCATTCTCTCCATGTGCCCAAACCATTTCAAAACACCCTCTTCTGCTCTCTCAACCACGCTCTTTTTATTTCCACACATCTCTCTTACCCTTACGTTACTTACTCGATCAAACCACCTCACACCACACATTGTCCTCAAACATCTCATTTCCAGCACATCCATCCTCCTACGCACAACTCTATCCATAGCCCACGCCTCGCAACCATACAACATTGTTGGAACCACTATTCCTTCAAACATACCCATTTTTGCTTTCCGAGATAATGTTCTCGACTTCCACACATTCTTCAAGGCTCCCAGAATTTTCGCCCCCTCCCCCACCCTATGATCCACTTCCGCTTCCGTGGTTCCATCCGCTGCCAGATCCACTCCCAGATATCTAAAACACTTCACTTCCTCCAGTTTTTCTCCATTCAAACTCACCTCCCAATTGACTTGACCCTCAACCCTACTGTACCTAATAACCTTGCTCTTATTCACATTTACTCTTAACTTTCTTCTTTCACACACTTTACCAAACTCAGTCACCTACTTCTGCAGTTTCTCACATGAATCAGCCACCAGCGCTGTATCATCAGCGAACAACAACTGACTCACTTCCCAAGCTCTCTCATCCCCAACAGACTTCATACTTGCCCCTCTTTCCAAAACTCTTGCATTCACCTCCCTAACAACCCCATCCATAAACAAATTAAACAACCATGGAGACATCACATACCCCTGCCGCAAACCTACATTCACTGAGAACCAATCACTTTCCTCTCTTCCTACACGTACACATGCCTTACATCCTCGATAAAAACTTTTCACTGCTTCTAACAACTTGCCTCCCACACCATATATTCTTAATACCTTCCACAGAGCATATTAAGGATATTTTAGGTTTACTTGTCTTTTAAACTGAGGATTGCCTAAACACGACTGATAAATGCGTGGTTACTGTCACTCAATAACTTTTAAAATGATGGAAATTCTATATTCTCTGATGTAAATATGAAAATACAGTTTCTATAAAAAAGGAAATACAAAAAAATTTCAGTTGTTTAATATTGTATTTATGAATATAGCACAATAATAACACTTTTAATATATGGATGCTTTTACCTACACCCAAAGGCAATATGTACACATTTACAATTTTTGATCTGGCAAAATAGTAATTATTAAAATAGTCCATATTACATATACAAGCAGATGGTTGTATGATGATTAAACAGACAGACTTAAATCAGACAGAACATGGGAAGCATTACAGCAAGCTCAGGCATACATGCATGATACAATGGGTTCCCATGTCACTAAACATTTTATCTGCAACAATAAGACTAGATATTGAGGAATTAAGGCTTACCTAGATAATAATTTTCAATACATGGTGATAAACATGAAATGTAGAATAACACAAGGGATAATTCGAAAATACACATCATACCTCTACGATGATAGCAACAAATATAGATAAAAAATCAATAACTAGATATAATATTCTTCAAAATAGTTAATATCAGCCATGTTAAAGCCATCTAACGAGCTTACCTCAATTCCTTCTACAGATTAAAAGTACCACTGTATCATGCATCCAGCTAGCTTACAATTATGATGCATGGTGTGGGTATATGAGGGTGAGCAGAAATTGGCACGGCTGTAAGGTGTATACTCTGCTAAATGCCACTATCTGGATGTTTTTTTTTTTTTCAATGATAATCAAATAGAAAAAACTCGGCAAATCACTGACACAATATTCTTTATATCATTACACAATGTTAGAAGAATTTACCTTTCCACCACATGATTTTCCCCAACAGATTTCCATAAGTTGGTACAGTATTCATACCTTATGCATTAACAGATCATGTTAATTCACATCTTAAAAAATAAAAAATAACTGTAGCTTCATCGTTCTTTGTAATACTTTATATGTAACACACCCCCTTCAAAATTTTAAGAGAAGACTTGTGGAACTTATGAATGAAAATAAAATATTTTATTTTCTTTTGCTTTGTCGCTGTCTCCCGCGTTAGCGAGGTAGCGCAAGGAAACAGACGAAAGAATGGCCCAACCCACCCACATAAACATGTATATATATACATGTCCACAATCGCACATATACATACCTATACATCTCAATGTATATATATATATATATATATATATATATATATACAGACATATACATATATATACATGTACATAATTCATACTGTCTACCTTTATTCATTCCCATCGCCACCCCGCCACACATGAAATAACAACCCCCTCCCCCCTCATGTGTGCGAGGTAGCGCTAGGAAAAGACAACAAAGGCCACATTCGTTCACACTCAGTCTCTAGCTGTTATGTAATAATGCACCGAAACCACAGCTCCCTTTCCACATTCAGGCCCCACAAAACTTTCCATGGTTTACTCCAGACGTTTCACATATAATATATATATATATATATATATATATATATATATATATATATATATATATATATATATATATATATATATATATATATGCCTGCTTGAGCTTACACCATGAGTGAAAAGACACTATTACTAGGTTGTATCATTAAGAGTACAGTCTTATCAAAGAAATTTTCTCTCCAAAGTTGCCTAAATTTTCCCTGATACTGGAAGCAGTGCAACCTTGTGGCTTGTCCTTTAGGAAGTGTAGTCCTATATGGAACAATAAAACCAGCACTTCATAGAATACTTTATTCAAAAGTGACAGTTTTGCTTCAAGTTTTGGATCAAACTTTCTCCATCAGGCAAACTATAAAACAAAACCATATATGGCATAAGATCTTAGATATGTGCATAAAATTATTAAAAGTATCCAAAGAAAAAATCAATGATTATAAAAATCCCATTTAGTCATTATTTCATGTACATGAGATTTCTTATGCCATGTATGGTTTTGTTTTATAGTTTGCCTGATGGAGAAAGTATACACTGAAAATGTCATAGATGAATAAACAAGTTTTATCAAGTCCTTGTTAAACTTCATAACATTTAATTTATTCATTCATAATTACCCCATGACTAATTTCTATGGAAAGGTCCTAGTGTTACCCAGAACCTCTTTCTACAGGCTCCTGCTGCCCAAGGATGCACTACCTCCAGTACCAGGGAAATATGGACTCTTTTGGAGCGAGAAGTTCCTTGGTGAGATAGTACTCCCACTGATACACCCTTACCGAAGGTGAGTTTTTACTCGCAGTGTAAACCCAAGCAGGCAGAGTCTATCTACACCTCTATATGTATATATAGGTGTCTGTTTTCCTGGTGCTACCTCGCTGATGCAGGGGGTGGCGATGCTGTTTCCTGTTGGGTGGGGTGGCACCGGGAGTGGATGAAGGCAAGCAAGTATGAATACATACATGTGTATGTATATATGTAATGTCTGTTTATGTGTATGTGTTGATATGTACATGTATGTATATATGTGTTTTTATGAGTGGATGGGTCTTTCTTTGTTTCCTGGTGCTACCTCGTTGATGCAGGAAACGGCAATCATGTATTACATAAGTAATTAATATATATATATATTTTCCCAGAATGAGGAAAAAGAATACTACCCCCATATTCTGCACATGTCACAGAAGGCAAGTAGGTAGGAATAGGGGGCCAGAAAGCTGGTTTAAAAAGGGGAACATACGTAAATGAGTGGGATTACGATAGGCATTCTAACAAGAGACTCATGAATGTAAATGTGCTGAAAAGGGTGGCAGGTAGGATGTCTGATCACATAATGGTGGAGGCGAGGATGAAAGTTTGTGCAAGTTTTAGGATAAGAGCAAATAATATGGGTGGGAAGAGGTTGGTGAAAAGGAATGACCCTGGAAAAGAAACTTGTGTAGGGAGATACTATGAAAGGTTCAATGAAGAATAGTAAAAAGTAAGATTATACAAAACAAGGGAAGTGGGCAAGGAATGAGATGTACCTAGTCAAGTAGTCTTGACAAGTGTGAAAGAAGTGTGTGGAATGTGGGATATGGACAAGTGAGAATGTTTAGTAAGTGGTGGGTTGGAGATGTTAAGTTGTCAGACTCCAGTGAGAAACTCGAGAAGTTGGTGTCTGACACTAGGAGACTGAGCGTAGAGGAGAAAGTTCAGACTTAATGCAATTAAAAGTATGGTTACCAGGTCTGGCAAGCGAGAGAGAAGTACAAACTGGTTGAAATATGACTGAATGAAAAGAACCCTGAAGAAGTGGAGTGTTTTAGATACCTCGTAGTGGACATAGCAGCAGATGGATCCACAGAAATGGAAATAAGCCAGAGGGTGGGTGATGGGGTTAAATTTCAGAGTGCATTAAGGACTGTGTGGAAAGAGAGGTCACTGCCTCTGAAGGTAATGATGAGTATGTTTGATAGCATAGTAGTCCAACCAATGTTGTAAGGATGTGAGATATGAAATGAAAAAAAAAATGTGTTGGAAATGAAATACATGTAGACAAAAAACATGTGGGGAGGGTTGAGAAAATAACAAAGATGTGTGGTACTTAAAAAGAATATGGTTAAGAAAGATGAAGAATTCCTTCAAAATACTCACTCCATCTATTTTTCACATCTTTGTCTGTTACCACTTCTCCATCAACTCTCCTTACTGCTGACATGCATTTGTTCTTGTTCCCTTCAAGCTATTCACATCCTTCCATAACATTTTCTTGTTCTTTCTGAAGATCACCAATGCTCTCCCATTTGTCAACTGCCCTCTTCTTCAGTTCTCGTATTTTTCTCTTAACCTTCTGCTCTTTAAGGCAGATGTTGTTCCTACACCTTTATTCTTTTACTGGTGACTTAACATCCACATTCAACCACTCCCTACACTTCCCTTTCTCATATGTCTACATTCCACATACTTTACGAACAGTGAAGAATTTCTAATACGAAAATATGGCAAGTGTGCAGGTAGTAAGGGAGGACGACGAGTACACCCTGGTGAAAATGGGTTTGCATCAAGGATGTGTGATGTCAACAAGGTTGTTCAGTCTGTTTTGGTTGAAGCAGTGAGGCAAGTGAATACCAGGGTCTTAAGAGTGAATTGCAGGTATACAGTAAGCTAAGCAGGGTGGGCAATGGGAGTAAATCAGTTGTTGTTTGTACTCTCCTTGGAAATACTACAAAAGCTGGTGACTTACTAAGAGATAGTGTGAAATGAAAATGTGAATCAAAGGCAACAGGGTACATTAGAAGGATATGACAGTATGGCATGAATGTAAGTTTGAATGAGGAGGACCTGGAAAAAGTGGAATGCTTTTAACTAGCCACAAGCGGACATGGCAGTGGAGGGAATTGTGTGGGATGAAGTGAGTCACAGAAGATAGGGATAAGCTATAGGTACCCCACCTCCACCTTATATTTTTCAAAAAGAAAGAACAGAGAAGGCAGCCAAGTAAGGGTTTCTCCTCTAAGGCTCAGTCCTCTCTTCCTGATGCTACCTCGCTAACACGGGAAATGGTGATTTTTTTTTTTTCTCCCGCGTTTGCGAGGTAGCGCAAGGAAACAGACGAAAGAAGTGGCCCAACCCACCCCCATACACATGTATATACATACGTCCACACACGCAAATATACATACCTACACAGCTTTCCATGGTTTACCCCAGACGCTTCACATGCCCTGATTCAATCCACTGACAGCACGTCAACCCCGGTATACCACATCGATCCAATTCACTCTATTTCTTGCCCTCCTTTCACCCTCCTGCATGTTCAGGCCCCGATCACTCAAAATCTTTTTCACTCCATCGTTCCACCTCCAATTTGGTCTCCCACTTCTCCTTGTTCCCTCCACCTCCGACACATATATCCTCTTGGTCAATCTTTCCTCACTCATTCTCTCCATGTGCCCAAACCATTTCAAAACACCCTCTTCTGCTCTCTCAACCACGCTTTTTTTATTTCCACACATCTCTCTTACCCTTACGTTACTTACTCGATCAAACCACCTCACACCACACATTGTCCTCAAACATCTCATTTCCAGCACATCCATCCTCCTGCGCACAACTCTATACATAGCCCACGCCTCGCAACCATACAACATTGTTGGAACCACTATTCCTTCAAACATACCCATTTTTGCTTTCCGAGATAATGTTCTCGACTTCCACACATTCTTCAAGGCTCCCAGAAATGGTGAATATGTATAAAATATATATTTCATAGTCATTTATCATACTTAATCGCCGTCTCCCATGTTAGCGAGGTAGCGCAAGGACACAGACGAAAGAATGGCCCAACCCACCTACATACACATGTATATACATAAATGCCCACACACACATATATACATATACATTTCAATGCATACATACATACACAGACTTTTTTTTTTTTTTTTTTTTGTCGCTGTCTCCCGCGTTTGCAAGGTAGCGCAAGGAAACAGACGAAAGAAATGGCCCAACCCACCCCCATACACATGTATATACATACACGTCCACACACGCAAATATACATACCTACACAGCTTTCCATGGTTTACCCCAGACGCTTCACATGCCCTGATTCAATCCACTGACAGCACGTCAACCCCGGTATACCACATCGATCCAATTCACTCTATTTCTTGCCCTCCTTTCACCCTCCTGCATGTTCAGGCCCCGATCACTCAAAATATTTTTCACTCCATCGTTCCACCTCCAATTTGGTCTCCCACTTCTCCTTGTTCCCTCCACCTCCGACACATATATCCTCTTGGTCAATCTTTCCTCACTCATTCTCTCCATGTGCCCAAACCATTTCAAAACACCCTCTTCTGCTCTCTCAACCACGCTTTTTTTATTTCCACACATCTCTCTTACCCTTACGTTACTTACTCGATCAAACCACCTCACACCACACATTGTCCTCAAACATCTCATTTCCAGCACATCCATCCTCCTGCGCACAACTCTATCCATAGCCCACGCCTCGCAACCATACAACATTGTTGGAACCACTATTCCTTCAAACATACCCATTTTTGCTTTACGAGATAATGTTCTCGACTTCCACACATTCTTCAAGGCTCCCAGAAATGGTGAATATGTATAAAATATATATTTCATAGTCATTTATCATACTTAATCGCCGTCTCCCATGTTAGCGAGGTAGCGCAAGGACACAGACGAAAGAATGGCCCAACCCACCTACATACACATGTATATACATAAATGCCCACACACACATATATACATATACATTTCAATGCATACATACATACACAGACTTTTTTTTTTTTTTTTTTTGTCGCTGTCTCCCGCGTTTGCAAGGTAGCGCAAGGAAACAGACGAAAGAAATGGCCCAACCCACCCCCATACACATGTATATACATACACGTCCACACACGCAAATATACATACCTACACAGCTTTCCATGGTTTACCCCAGACGCTTCACATGCCCTGATTCAATCCACTGACAGCACGTCAACCCTGGTATACCACATCGATCCAATTCACTCTATTCCTTGCCCGCCTTTCACCCTCCTGCATGTTCAGGCCCCGATCACTCAAAATCTTTTTCACTCCATCTTTCCACCTCCAATTTGGTCTCCCACTTCTCCTCGTTCCCTCCACCTCCGACACATATATCCTCTTGGTCAATCTTTCCTCACTCATTCTCTCCATGTGCCCAAACCATTTCAAAACACCCTCTTCTGCTCTCTCAACCACGCTCTTTTTATTTCCACACATCTCTCTTACCCTTACATTACTTACTCGATCAAACTACCTCACACCACACATTGTCCTCAAACATCTCATTTCCAGCACATCCATCCTCCTGCGCACAACTCTATCCATAGCCCACGCCTCGCAACCATACAACATTGTTGGAACCACTATTCCTTCAAACATACCCATTTTTGCTTTCCGAGATAATGTTCTCAACTTCCACACATTCTTCAAGGCTCCCAGGATTTTCGCCCCCTCCCCCACCCTATGATTCACTTCCGCTTCCATGGTTCCATCCGCTGCCAGATCCACTCCCAGATATCTAAAACACTTTATTCCTCCAGTTTTTCTCCATTCAAACTTACCTCCCAATTGACTTGACCCTCAACCCTACTGTACCTAATAACCTTGCTCTTATTTACATTTACTCTTAACTTTCTTCTTTCACACACTTTACCAAACTTAGTCACCAGCTTCTGCAGTTTCTCACATGAATCAGCCACCAGCGCTGTATCATCAGCGAACAACAACTGACTCACTTCCCAAGCTCTCTCATCCACAACAGACTTCATTCTTGCCCCTCTTTCCAAAACTCTTGCATTCACCTCCCTAACAACCCCATCCATAAACAAATTAAACAACCATGGAGACATCACACACCCCTGCCGCAAACCTACATTCGCTGAGAACCAATCACTTTCCTCTCTTCCTACACGTACACATGCCTTACATCCTCGATAAAAACTTTTCACTGCTTCCAACAACTTGCCACCCACACCATATATTCTTAATACCTTCCACAGAGCATCTCTATCAACCCTATCATATGCCTTCTCCAGATCCATAAATGCTACATACAAATCCATTTGCTTTTCTAAGTATTTCTCACATACATTCTTCAAAGCAAACACCTGATCCACACATCCTCTACCACTTCTGAAACCACATTGCTCTTCCCCAATCTGATGCTCTGTACATGGTACAGATTTTTTATTTTTTTTTTTATTATACTTTGTCGCTGTCTCCTGCGTTTGCGAGGTAGCGCAAGGAAACAGACGAAAGAAATGGCCCAACCCCCCCCCATACACATGTATGTACATACGTCCACACACGCAAATATACATACCTACACAGCTTTCCATGGTTTACCCCAGACGCTTCACATGCCTTGATTCAATCCACTGACAGCACATCGGCCCTGGTATACCACATCGTTCCAGTTCACTATTCCTTGCACACCTTTCACCCTCCTGTATGTTCAGGCCCGGATAGCTTAAAATCTTTTTCATTCTATCCTTCCACCTCCAATTTGGTCTTCCGCATCTCCTCGTTCCCTCTACCTTTGACACATATATCCTCTTGGTCAATCTTATCTCACTCATTTTCTCCATGTGACCAAACCATTTCAAAACACCCTCTTCTGCTCTATCAACCACACTCTTTTTTATTGCCACACATCTCTCTTACCCTTACATTACTTACTCGATCAAACCACCACACACCACATATTGTCCTCAAACATCTCATTTCCAGCACATCCACCCTCCTCCGCACAACTCTATCCATAGCCCACACCTCGCAACCATACAACATTGTTGGAACCACTATTCCTTCAAACATAGCCATTTTTGCTTTCCGAGATAATGTTCTTGACTTCAACACATTCTTCAAGGCTCCCAGAATTTTCGCCCACTCTCCCACCTTATGATTCACTTCCGCTTCCATGGTTCCATCCACTGCCAAATCCACTCCCAGATATCTAAAACACTTCACTTCCTCCAGTTTTTCTCCATTCAAACCTACATCCCAATTGACTTGACGCTCAACCCTACTGTACCTAATAACCTTGCTCTTATTCACATTTACTCTAAACTTTCTTCTTTCACACACTTTACCAAACTCAGTCACCAGCTTCTGCAGATTCTCATGAATCAGCCACCAGCGCTGTATCATCAGCGAACAACAACTGACTCACTTCCCAAGCTCTCTCATCCACAACAGACTGCATACTTGCCCCTATTTCCAAAACTCTTGCATTCACCTCCCTAACAACCCCATCCATAAACAAATTAAACAACCATGGAGACATCACACACCCCTGCCACAAACCTACACTCACTGAGAACCAATCACTTTCCTCTCTTCCTACACGTACACATGCCTTACATCCTCGATGAAAACTTTTCACTGCTTCTAACAACTTGCCTCCCATACCATATATTTTTAATACCTTCCATAGAGCATCTCTATCATCTCTGTCGTATGCCTTCTCCAGATCCATAAATGCTACATACAAATCCATTTGCTTTTCTAAGTATCTCTCACATACATTCTTCAAAGCAAAAACCTGATCCACACATCCTCTACCACTTCTGAAACCACACTGCTCTTCCCCAATCTGATGCTCTGTACATGCCTTCACCATCTCAATCAATACCCTCCCATATAATTTACCAGGAATACTCAACAAACTTACACCTCTGTAATTTGAGCACTCACTCTTATCCCCTTTGCCTTTGTACAATGGCACTATGCAAGCATTCCGCCAATCCTCAGGCACCTCACCATGAATCATACATACATTAAATAACCTTACCAACCAGTCAACAACACAGTCACCCCCCTTTTTAATAAATTCCACTGCAATACCATCCAAACCCGCTGTCTTGCCGGCTTTCATCTTCCGCTAAGCTTTTACTACTTTTTCTCTGTTTACCTAATCATTTTCCCTAACCCTCTCACTTTGCATACCACCTCGACCAAAACACCCTATATCTGCCACTCTGTCATCAAACACATTCAACAAACCTTCAAAATACTCACTCCATCTCCTTCTCACATCACCACTACTTGTTATCACCACCCCATTAGCCCCTTCACTGAAGTTCCCATTTGCTCCCGTCTTATGCACTTTATTTACCTCCTTCCAAAACATCTTTTTATTCTCCCTAAAATCTAATGATGCTCTCTCACCCCAACTCTCATTTGCCCTCTTTTTCACCTCTTGCACCTTTCTCTTGACCTCCTGCCTCTTTCTTTTATACATCTCCCACTCATTTGCATTATTTCCCAGCAAAAATCGTCCAAATGCCTCTCTCTTCTGTTTCACTAATAATATTACTTCTTCATCCCACCACTTACTACCCTTTCTAATCTGCCCACCTCCCATGCTTCTCACTTCCTCGATCAAACCACCTTACACCACATATTGTCCTCAAACATCTCATTTCCAGCACATCCACCCTCCTGCGCACAACTCTATCCATAGCTTACACCTCGCAACCATACAACATTGTTGGAACCACTATTCCTTCAAACATACCCATTTTTGCTTTCTGAGATAATGTTCTCGACTTCCACACATTCTTCAAGGCTCCCAGGATTTTCGCCCCCTCCCCCACCCTATGATTCACTTCCGCTTCCATGGTTCCATCCGCTGCCAGATCCACTCCCAGATATCTAAAACACTGTACTTCCTCCAGTTTTTCTCCATTCAAACTTACCTCCCAGTTAACTTGACCCTCAACCCTACTGTACCTAATAACCTTGCTCTTATTCACATTTACTCTTAACTTTCTTCTTTCACACACTCAGTCACCAGCTTTTGCAGTTTCTCACATGAATCAGCCACCAGCAATGTATCATCAGCGAACAACAACTGACTCACTTCCCAAGCTCTCTCATCCACAACAGACTTCATACTTGCCCCTCTTTCCAAAACTCTTGCATTCACCTCCCTAACAACCCCATCCATAAACAAATTAAACAACCATGGAGACATCACACACCCCTGCCGCAAACCTACATTCACTGAGAACCAATCACTTTCCTCTCTTCCTACACGTACACATGCCTTACATCCTAGATAAAAACTTTTCACTGCTTCTAACAACTTGCCTCCCACACCATATATTCTTAGTACCTTCCACAGAGCATCTCTATCAACTCTATTATATGCCTTCTCCAGATCCATAAATGCTACATACAAATCCATTTGCTTTTCTAAGTATTTCTCACATACATTCTTCAAAGCAAACACCTGATCCACACATCCTCTACCATATTATTATTATTATTATTATTATTATTATTGTTATTATTATTATTATTATTATTTTGCTTTGTCGCTGTCTCCCGCGTTAGCGAGGTAGCGCAAGGAAACAGACGAAAGAATGGCCCAACCCGCCCACATACACATGTATACACATACACGTCCACACATGCAAATATACATACCTATACATCTCAATGTACACATATATATATACACACAGACATATACATATATACACATGTACATAATTCATACTGTCTGCCTTTATTCATTCCCATTGCCACCTCGCCACACATGGAATAACAACCCCCTCCCCCCTCATGTGTGCGAGGTAGCGCTAGGAAAGACAACAAAGGCCCTCTACCATATATATAATTTTAATTTTCCAAAAGAAGGAACAGAGAAGGGGGCCAGGTGAGGATATGTGCATGTGTACATATTCATACTTGCTCGCCATCATCCATTCCTGATGCCATCATGCCCCACAGGAAATGGCACAAATGCTTGAAAGAAAAGAAAATAATAACATATACATTCTTCTCCTCTTCCCCAAACTCGATTGCTGCCTTCTGTGGTAACAGAATAGATGAAGAAAAAGGCCTCATTTGTTATGTGATTCAAATGCACTGAAACCACAGACCTCTATCCATATACAGTAAAACCTCTGTTATCCAAAATGGTGGAAATTGGTCATTTTGGATAATAAAAAATTCCAGTTTCTCGAGTTTTTTAATGGATTGAATAATTCAGAAACTGCCCTTCTCTCACTTTAGGGAAATGTTATGTTCTGTGAAAACCTCACACAATGAGAAATTGCATGTGGCGAACCAATAAGCATAAAGAAATATGGGATGTGTGCAGCAGCTTCATGGTCAGCATTAGCGTGTTCTCCCGTTACCTTCACATTATATTGATTCTATAGTCAAATTCATCTAGCTGTCCTTTACTTGCTTGAAATAGCTCTGGCTAACCTAAATTGTCTTCTTTACACATACACTCAAACACATACAGGGCTATAGACCTGAGGTGGGTTACTAAGACTACTTTTTTGCATCTCATGCTTTAAGTATTATGACAGCATTTTTTTCAATGTTCCCCATAAGTGGATTTCTAATGCTTGTGGTCAACTTGGCAAACAATGGACCAGAGCAATTCAAATTTTCTTGGCACTCTTTTATATGTTGCAGACTGTAGTCACCCACGTTGTAAGCAAGCCCAAGGGCTGATGCTCCCTCACCAGTATCAGTGCACTGTTATATCTCTAGCCTTATTTCTAATGTCAAGGAGACTTCCTTCCACTTAATTGCTGGTTCTACAGTAGGAGACATTGTTTGGACATATGAATACCATATCAACATACACAAACATAGTGGGTTTCAGGAAAATCACGTTAGCAGGTATACCCAAATCACTGAAGTAGCACAGACCCACAAACAAATGGTAAATGCGAGACTAACCCACCACTGGAAACATAGTGTGATCCAGCCAAGACCCATGCTTACTCCATCTTCCAACCCTCATTGAAGATTTGACACACATTCTAGTTGGTAGGCAGCCAATGACTAGGGAGGTATACTACCAGGACTATCCACATGGGTATCAAGTGGGTTAGTGAAAGCTACATAGTGAGCCTTCACTTTGTTGGTTGTCAAGTTGTACTCCTCTGATCCAGGTAGTTGTCTTTCCTTTCTGTCTCATCCATGTATGGGCTGCTGGTATTCTGTCCACAAATGTACAATGTCTCCTTATCTTACATAACACCTGACAACAATTAGCCCTTACAGTTCATTCTTTGTAACTATGTTTTCCAGCAGAGTGCACTATGAGTTACCCCTGCCACTTCACAAAATGAGTGGAGCAATAGATATAAGTAGTAGATGGGAACATTTAGGAAGGAGCATTGGGTAAAAACTTTAAGTAGTTGTAATAGGTGCGAACATTAGATAAGAGCATTAGGTAGAAGCAGTTAGTAGGGACATTAGGAAGGAGCCTCTGCAAATACTGCACTAGAGTTGCCCTCTGCCTGTGGCCTGTCAAAGGTGAGGCTCTAAAGGTTAAGATGTGGCACAAGTTCACTAGTTATGGAGAGACTATTGCTGTGGCCACCCTTTTGAGGGAGTTTGAGCTGAATAACAGGCATCAGAGATATAGATAGATATGTAGATTTACCATGCTGATGCTCGCTCACCAGCATCCGTGAGTCATAAGATTTTTAGCTTTGTTTCTAAAGTTGGAGAGGTTTTCCTCCATTTTTCCTGTGGATGATACTGAATGTTTGGATGCCATATTTACCAACACACACACAATAGGTTGCAGAAAAATCACGTTAGCAGGTATATGGATATTGCACAAGTAGCAAAGATCTGCACACAACAGTGGTAACTGCAAGACTAACCCATAAGCAGGAACTTTGGCATGCTCCACTTAGGAATCACATTTACTCCACCTACCAACCCTTACTGAAGTTTTGGCACACTTTCTACCACACACAAATTTTAAAATAATCTACCTATTTGTAAATACTGTGCATAGAGGAAATACAAATATGAGAGCAAATAGGCACTTTTAATTGCCTTGATCTTCTTTTGCTGCTTAGTGATGTTGTAAATAAATGTCAAGCCTACAGTGAAGTCCTTCATGAGAGCCACCTTGGATGTCCTTAGTCAGCCTTCTGCATAGCTCTGTCTTCTTTTTAAGATTTAAAACTTTCCTCTTGCACTTCATGCAAGAAGTAAACTGTTCCGAAGGGCTGTCAGGCAATTACTGGGAAAGCTGGAAATGAGCCATTGTTCACAACAGAAATCAAAGGTGCACAAAATAAATAAATGTGTAAGACCAGCACATGGAAGACGGTAAACAATCACATGTACCACAAAACACCAGTTGGTGAACACACCAACAGCTGCAGTGCTTTGTGCATGCAATGTGAAAAATATTTACGATTACAACAGATATCAAAAACATATGATGGTTTGAACATTCTATTGTCTCAAATTATAGGTAAAGAGAGGTTTTACTGCATATCTAAGTGTGTGTGTGTATATACATATATCTTAAATACTATTCGCCATTTCCCATGTCAGCGAGGTAGTGTTAAGAACATATATGTATATACATACCCATGTATATACATAAACGCCCACACATGCACATATATATACCAATACTTTTCAACGTATACATACATATACATACACAGACATACATATATACACATGCACATATTCATACATGCTACTTTCATCCATTCCTGCTGCCACCCCACCTTACATGAAATGACACCCCCCCCCCCTCCCCTGCATGTGCGCGAGGTAGCGCTAGGAAAAGACAACAAAGACCACATTAATCCACACTCAGACTCTAGCTGTCATATATAATGCACCGAATCCATAGCTCCCTTTCCACATCCAGGCTCCACAAACTTTCCATGGTTTACCCGATGCTTCACATGCCCTAGTTCAATCCATTGACAGCACATTGACCCCGGTATACCACATCATTCCAATTCACTCTATTCCTTTCACCCTCTTGCAGTGTGTTCAGGCCCCCAATCGTTCAAAATTTTTTTCACAACATCCTTCCACCTCCAATTTGGTCTCCCACTTCTTGTTCCCTCCACCTCTGACACATATGAAACCACAGCTTCCCATCCACATGCAGGCCCAACAGACCTTTCCATGGTTTACCTCAGACGCTTCACATGCCCTGGTTCAGCCCATTAAGAGTACATCAACCCTAGTATATATATGTATATATACATTTATGTATGTACATATGTGTGTACATGAGTAGATGGGTTGATCTTTGTCTGTTTCTTGGCAGTATCTCACTAATGTAGGAAACTGCGATCAAGTATTACACACAACAGCTTCTGTTTGGACGTGAGTGGATTTGACCTTTCTTTGTCTGTTTCCAAGTGCTACCATGATCATTGACACGGGGCAGCAATTGAGTGTGGGGGAGAAGGGAATGTCTATGTTATCATTTTTTCTATGGTGCATTTTGTACTGTTTACTGTGGGATGGGGTGGCATCAGGAATCGATGACAGCAAACAAATAAGAATGCGTACATGCGCATATATGTGTATATATAAGTATGTGTGTTTAAGTATATTTATGTTTATGTGAGCAGATGTGCCTTCCATTGTCTGTTTCCTGGTGCTACCTCAGTAACACGGGAAACAGCGATCAAGTGTAACAATATATATATATATATATATATATATTTTTTCTTTCATACTGTTCGCCATCTCCCGCATTAGCGAGGTTGCGTTAAGAACAGAGGACTGGACCTTTGAGGGAATATCCTCACCTTCATTAATAACACATACTAATATGAGGACCTGAAACATACAAGGAATGTTTTTCAATAGAATAATTATTTCGCATTTCCAAAACAGTGCATAATGATGATGCTATATTCATAGCTATTTTTGCTGATAAACAGTGGAAAGTACATACAGCAGCTCTAACAGGGACAGTGCTCTAAATAAAGGTATATCTGAATACTGAAATTGTGTGTATCATATCACGATATCAAATATATCATTTCCACAGCAGGGTAGCAGATACTGATTCTTTCCCACTTCTCAATGTGCCTCAGTCACCTTATCTTTCCACATATTCATTTCATAAAACAGCGTGCACAAATCAGTTCCACAAAATAAAAGAAGGTTTATTATGCTATGTACAAATACATAAAAAAAATTTCTCTTTGGAAATCTGAGGGTAGAATAAAGTATCATGGCTTTTACTAAGACTAAAAATGATTGCACCATTACTTACTTGAGATTATTCACAATACAAAACTTCTGATATTAAAAATAACAAGAAATTCATGTATGAATGGCAATCAATTTAGCAGTGCTCATCCCTTCAGCAACATTCACCAGTAGTGCGACTAGAGTGTAATTATGAGTCAGCTATAGCTGCAGAACTCATGATCTTGCAGTTACAAACGAGTCGGTGTGTAATAAATACAAATGGTTTAAATGACACAATCCTAAAAACAATGAATAAAGTTTCAATGTACAAGGGAAAAATAAAATGATTTTTAGAATGGGTAAACCTGAAAGTAATAAATCAAGATTAGTGCACTGGAAATATGAAATCAATTATCTAAAAGAGAAAACAAAGTTTTAAGTATAAATATAATGTACTCCAAAGGGAAATGACAGTGGTGGGTGTTGATGTGCTACTCCAGAGAGCACTGTGAAGGAGGACTGGTGCACTCATGAAGTTCCTTATATGAAATAGTTCCAGAATAAACTGAGGCAGGAGAAATCAGCAGACATGTGGATATAACCTTCCACTCATGTTGCTACAACTCCCTACTATACAAGAAAGGCACTGGCTGCTCCTGGAACACCTTGTAAAGATAATTATGGACGGCTTGCACGACATGCAACCAGTCCACCTTCTTTATCAAGATTCCAGACTCCTTAAATACACACTTTTTTTTTTTTAAACCATCAATGATCCCAGTCATTAGTGGAAGGTTTGATATGTTATCAAAATCACAAAGCTCTCTCATAAATGTAACATAAACTTATAGATTTAAGATATTGGGAAAAAGATTAGATGAAAGAACTGAGCTTCCAACAAATGATTTAGTAGATCCAATGCAACAAAAAGTACAGCTGGCACCCTAAAAGGAATGTGTAAAAATCACCTTCAGAACACCTAAAAGGCTCCATAAAGGGAAAGATAATGAAATCTTGGCCACAGTTACTGCTTGAAAACTTTCCCTATATTCAAAACATAAAACAGTCCTCTAACTCCATTAAGAATAAATTTCTAAGAGATTGTGTTATGTCTGACATATTTGGAATACTGAATACCCTCTCATGTTTTATGAATCAAAATACATAATGAACTTAGAATGTATTCTACTTCCTATCTCCATCACAACTCCATGGCACACAGATTGTTATTTCATATTAATCCAAACAGCAATTCCACTAATCCAATACAAGCACCAGACGCTTTGATATGAAAATGAAATTTCTCGGAACTTGAGTTTTCTGCTAATTCAATAAGGAACATTTCAGGGTTTCTAAAGTAACTAAAATGGGAGCCAGCCATAAACAAGTTATCACTTCATGACAATCTTGCACTCATTCACCCACAATTTGACTCAACATCCCAATGGCTTATCAAAAGTGAGCAGATATTTGTATGAACATCAACAATATGTACAGAAATGAACAAGAGTAACTTGGCACTCAGATAAGTTCTAGGAAGTCAAAGTGGTTTCTATTCCTTCTTGATATTCTGTATGGGATATTGTGCCTGAACCTCATCCAATTCAGGCAGTCCTAATTCCAGAAAATATTGCACACTAACTGCTCTGGCAAAATATGTCCATTACTCAGCACTTCACATCTTCATGAACTGACTTCTAATTCCAGTTTATCACATGAATCACATATGGTCAATAACAATTGGATTAACGTTTTGCATCAATACATTAGGGAAAATTAGGGGTTTATAATATACAAAAGGCACATATGCAGTTCTTTCTTTGCACTCAGATAGTGCCATTGCAAATCAAGAGTCATTTCTCACATGGAACATGCAATTATGAGTAGATTCAGCCATTCTCATCAGCAAACTGGCCAGAAAAATAAGGTGTTCAAATTGTACTCCTCTGTGACACTTAAAATTTTTCTTCAGTCACTGAAGTTCATGGTTCACAGTAACTTTGGTTTACCAGACCACTTCCATCACAAGCATCCCATTTCTCTTCTGTTCCCAAAAGAGGGAAGGGAAAAGTTTAACCTTTACACATTCCAACTGAGATGATGAAAATCCCATCATATAAAACCAATTTTTCTTGCATAGGCAGGCAAGCACATATAACAGATCCAATCAGGAGAAGATCCCAAACAATAATGAGACACTTGATGGACAGGATTCTTTTCAGCACACTGACACACCACGATGATGAGACAAGCGATCCCTAGCAGTGTGATGCCTCCGTACGGTATAGTTTTGGACCCACTTGAAGGTGGAGAGGAGCGTGAGGAGGAGGGGGTGGGGGGGAGGTGTGGGTATTGGTAGAAAAGCGATGCAAAGAAGACTGAGAGGATGTAGTGGACACTGAAGCAGAGGCAGGGTTAGGGACAGGTGGTGGGGGTGGGGCACGGCGCTGACCAACAGGTCTGGCTGGAAAGAAAACAGAACATAAATATTCACAAAATTACAACAAAGAACATTATCATCAACAATACACTGAAACACAATTTCAATCATCAAAATCTGGGATTTGCCCTATATACTATATATAATATTAGGACCCCATGGGTCCTAATATTAGTTTTGATCTTAAAAGTAGTGGCTCTGCCATTACAAAACACATCCCTAATAAACAGAGGACAACATATTGAAATTAAGGAATAAAATCTGAGTCTTGGGTGACAAATCATAACTCACACTCCACAACATGCTGTTCATTACACAAGATCAGGACAGACAAGCATATTGTTAACTTTATCAAATTCAACAGAATCAAGAGCATGGCAACTTAAAAAAATTAAAGCAGATATTAATAAAAGAAAACAGCAAATTAATCTAGATCAAATAATAAAGCACTACAAACAGAGTAGAAACAAGGACAAAGATATATCAACAGAATGTCTAAAAATTCATGCCATTTTGTAATGCCTACCACCTGCCACCCAGATCAAAATAATGGGAATAATATATCTTAGCAAGTAATTCCATGGGTCTCATTACAATATATAGAAGCCAGTTTATAAATCAAACCAACTAAGGCAGACTTTTGGTAATAATTCTCATGGAGAAATTCCCAACTTCTCATGTTTCAAATATCTTCATCATTTAATTTTGGACAAAGTTTAACTTTGACAAGGGTGTGATGGGAAGTGTTATACAATATCAACATGAATTAACTAAAGGACACTTGACAATATGAAAGATGATGGACAACTGTAAACAATTTATGACAGTACAACTAATCTGGGTTAGACCACACAAAGAGAGGAAGATTCAGTTGGTAAGCTGTTAAGTCTGCAGGCAGGTCAACACATAACAGCTACAGGAATGATCTGAATGTAGCCAATATTGAGGTTTGCATATAAAACTGACAAGGAATTAATGAGTGTTACTATTAAAGTTACATATTGCTCACAGAAGGAGTCACAACACATGTCCTGAGACTATCAGAAACAGAAAGATGAAGACATCATAAGTAGCAACGCCTATTTTCAATGTGGAAAACTGGTTTTTGCAACTATTGCCTCTTCATCAGCCTGCTTCTGACAGCCTCATTTGAGTGATGCACCTAGAAACAATGACGGTGTTATAGGTGCAAAAACCCAATTTCTATCTACAAAATAAGTTTATCTATGGCTGTCATGTGTAATGTACCGAAACCACAGCTCCCTTTCCACATCCAGGCCCCACAAAAACTTTCCATGGTTTACTTCAGACACTTCACATGCCCTGGTTCAATCTGTTGACAGCACGTCCACCCCGGTATACCACATTGTTCCAATTCACTCTATTCCTTGCATGCCTTTCACCCTCCTGTATGTTCAGACCCCAATTGCTCAAAATCTTTTTCACTCCATCCTTCCACCTCCAATTTGGTCTCCCACTTCTCCTCGTTCCCTCCACCTCTGACACATATATGTGTGATGTCTCCATGGTTGTTTAATTTGTTTATGGATGGGGTTGTTAGGGAGGTGAATGCAAGAGTTTTGGAAAGAGGGGCAAGTATGAAGTCTGTTGGGGATGAGAGAGCTTGGGAAGTGAGTCAGTTGTTGTTCGCTGATGATACAGTGCTGGTGGCTGTTTCATGTGAGAAACTGCAGAAGCTGGTGACTGAGTTTGGTAAAGTGTGTGAAAGAAGAAAGTTAAGAGTAAATGTGAAAAAGAGCAAGGTTATTAGGTACAGTAGGGTTGAGGGTCAAGTCAATTGGGAGGTAAGTTTGAATGGAGAAAAACTGGAGGAAGTAAAGTGTTTAAGATATCTGGGAGTGTATCTGGCAGCAGATGGAACCATGGAAGCGGAAGTTCATCATAGGGTGGGGGAGTGGGCGAAAATCCTGGGAGCCTTGAAGAATGTGTGGAAGTCGAGAACATTATCTCGGAAAGCAAAAATGGGTATGTTTGAAGGAATAGTGGTTCCAACAATGTTGTATGTTTGCGAGGCGTGGGCTATGGATAGAGTTGTGCGCAGGAGGGTGGATGTGCTGGAAATGAGATGTTTGAGGACAATGTGTGGTGTGAGGTGGTTTGATCGAGTAAGTAATGTAAGGGTAAGAGAGGTGTGTGGAAATAAAAAGAGCGTGGTTGAGAGAGCAGAAGAGGGTGTTTTGAAATGGTTTGGGCACATGGAGAGAATGAGTGAGGAAAGATTGACCAAGAGGATATATGTGTCGGAGGTGGAGGGAACAAGAAGTGGGAGACCAAAGTGGAGGTGGAAAAATGGATTGAAAAAGATTTTGAGTGATCGGGGCCTGAACATGCAGGAGGGTGAAAGGCGGGCAAGGAATAGAGTGAATTGGATCGATGTGGTATACTGGGGTTGACGTGCTGTCAGTGGATTGAATCAGGGCATGTGAAGTGTCTGGGGTAAACCATGGAAAGCTGTGTGGGGCCTGGATGTGGAAAGGGAGCTGTGGTTTCAGGCATTATTGCATGACAGCTAGAGACTGAGTGTGAACGAATGAGGCCTTTGTTGTCTTTTCCTAGCGCTACCCCGCACACATGAGGGGGGAGGGGGATGGTATTCCATGTGTGGCGAGGTGGCGATGGAAATGAATAAAGGCAGACAGTGTGAATTGTGTGCATGGGTATATATGTATGTGTCTGTGTGTGTATATATATGTGTACATTGAGATGTATAGGTATGTATATTTGCGTGTATGGACGTGTGTGTATATACATGTGTATGGGGGTGGATTGGGCCATTTCTTTCGTCTGTTTCCTTGCACTACCACGCAAACGCGGGAGAAAGCAACAAAGCAAAAAAAAAATATATATATATATATATATATATATATATATATATATATATATATATATATTTTTTTTTTTTTTTTTTTTGCCGCTGTCTCCCGCGTTTGCGAGGTAGCGCAAAGAAACAGACGAAAGAAATGGCCCAACCCACCCCATACACATGTATATACATACGTCCACACATGCAAATATACATACCTACACAGCTTTCCATGGTTTACCCCAGACGCTTCACATGCCCTGATTCAATCCACTGACAGCACGTCAACCCTGGTATACCACATCGCTCCAATTCACTCTATTCCTTGCCCTCCTTTCACCCTCCAGCATGTTCAGGCCCCGATCACACAAAATCTTTTTCACTCCATCTTTCCACCTCCAATTTCGTCTCCCACTTCTCCTCGTTCCCTCCACCTCCGACACATATATCCTCTTGGTCAATCTTTCCTCACTCATTCTCTCCATGTGCCCAAACCATTTCAAAACACCCTCTTCTGCTCTCTCAACCACGCTCTTTTTATTTCCACACATCTCTCTTATCCTTATGTTACTTACTCGATCAAACCACCTCACACCACACATTGTCCTCAAACATCTCATTTCCTGCACATCCATCCTCCTGCGCACAACTCTATCCATAGCCCACGCCTCGCAACCATACAACATTGTTGGAACCACTATTCCTTCAAACATACCCATTTTTGCTTTCCGAGATAATGTTCTCGACTTCCACACATTCTTCAAGACTCCCAGGATTTTCGCCCCCTCTCCCACCCTATGATCCACTTCCGCTTCCATGGTTCAATCCTCTGCCAGATCCACTCCCAGATATCTAAAACACTTTACTTCCTCCAGTTTTTCTCCATTCAAACTTACCTCCCAATTGACTTGACCCTCAACCCTACTGTACCTAATAACCTTGCTCTTATTCACACTTACTCTTAACTTTCTTCTTTCACACACTTTACCAAACTCAGTCACCAGCTTCTGCAGTTTCTCACATGAATCAGCCACCAGCGCTGTATCATCAGCGAACAACAACTGACTCACTTCCCAAGCTCTCTCATCCCCAACAGACTTCATACTTGCCCCTCTTTCCAAAACTCTTGCATTCACCTCCCTAACAACCCCATCCATAAACAAATTAAACAACCATGGAGACATCACACACCCCTGCCGCAAACCTACATTCACTGAGAACCAATCACTTTCCCCTCTTCCTACACGTACACATGCCTTACATCCTCGATAAAAACTTTTCACTGCTTCTAACAACTTGCCTCCCACACCATATATTCTTAATACCTTCCACAGAGCATCTCTATCAACTCTATCATATGCCTTCTCCAGATCCATAAATGCTACATACAAATCCATTTGCTTTTCTAAGTATTTCTCACATACATTCTTCAAAGCAAACACCTGATCCACACATCCTCTACCGCTTCTGAAACCACACTGCTCTTCCCCAATCTGATGCTCTGTACATGCCTTCACCTTCTCAATCAATACCCTCCCATATAATTTACCAGGAATACTCAACAAACTTATACCTCTGTAATTTGAGCACTCACTCTTATCCCCTTTGCCTTTGTACAATATATATATATATATATATATCCCTGGGGATAGGGGAGAAAGAATGCTTCCCACGTATTCCCTGCGTGTCGTAGAAGGCGACTAAAAGGGGAGGGAGCGGGGGGCTGAAAATCCTCCCCTCTCGTTTTTTTTTAACTTTCCAAAAGAAGGAACAGAGAACGAGGCCAGGTGAGGATATTCCCTCAGAGGCCCAGTCCTCTGTTCTTAACGCTACCTTGCTAATGCGGGAAATGGCGAATAGTATGAAAGAAAGATATACATATATATTTTCATACTATTCGCCATTTCCCGTGTTAGCAAGGCAGTGTTAAGAACAGAGGACTGAGTGTTTGAGGGAATATCCTCACTTGGCCTCCCTCCTCTGTTGCTTCTTTAGGAAAACTAAAAATGAGAGGGAAGGATTTCCAGCCCCCCTCTCCCTTCCCTTTCAGTCGCCTTCTACGACATGCAGGGAATATGTGGGAAGTATTCTTTCTCCCCTCTCCTCAGAAGGAAATAAGCTTCAGGCTTGTGTGTATGGGAAAGACTTAGGCGTTATCATAATCCCTAATCTATCACCCAAGTCCAACCTTAGGAGAACAGTTATGGAGATTAACTGTCTGCAAACAAATATTACAAGTGCATTCAAGTTCATGGACAAGGAAATAATCAGTAAGTTGTTCATATCTTACATAAGGCCAAAATGAATATGTTTCTCAACTTGGTCACTACACTTAAAAAAGCACAAAGAGCTAACAGAGAAGGTCCTGAGGAAAGCAACAGAGAAGGTACCAGAATTAAGACACCAGAGTTACAAGGAAATGTTAGAGGCCTCAAGGATGCCAACCATGGAAGAGACAAGAGTGAATCGGTGACCTGATTACAACCTTTTAATTTTTATAACAGACTGTTGGTGTATACAGCTGAAAAATTCTTTGAGAGAGGTATGAATACAACAATCAGAGGATATAACAATAAAAGATGTGAAGTACTTCAAAAATATTTGAATGGTGGATGATCGAAACAAAATGAAGGAAGGCATGATAAATACACACAGCTAAGAGAAACTCAACAAGCTGTGTGACAGAAGAATGTTTGACAGGTGGGGCCCCACAAGTCTAAAACTCCATACCCATACAGTATAAATAAGTTATCACAAATAGGTAATTATATACACTTGCCAGCAGATATGGACTTCTACCTGAATAAACATGCAGATGATGCAAGGTCATAATGGAAGTGAAAAATGAGGACTGCATCAACTAACAAAGGAGCCGACATATACTGACTCCAAAGTCAGTCTGCATCATGAATGATGAAGCTCAACCCAAGTAACTGTAGAGTAATGAGGATGGATTACAGGAAAAGGCCTCAATATGAATACTATCTAGCAGGAAATAAGCTGCAGGAATCTGAGTGATAGACACTATGGAGTCAACATCATCCCTAACATGTCACCAGTGTCACACTTTAGGAGAATAGGCCAAATGTCAGTTAGCAAACATCAAAAATACATTCAAGTTCATGGACAACTATTTAGCTATCTGTTTAAGTCATATGTAGGGCCAAAACTGACATGTGCATCTTCTGGTCATAACACCAAAAGATGAGTAAAGAGCTAACAGAGGAGGTCCAAAGGAGGGTAACAAAGATGATTCCAGAATTAAGAAAGATAAGTCACACGGAAAGGCTACAAGTCTCGAATCTGTTTAAAGTGAAAGAGCGAAGAACAAAGGGTGATTGGATCACAATCTTCAAGTTTTTAAAAGAGTTTGGTGACATACATAGAGAACAGCTCTTCTAGAGATGAAGGGATAGAACAGAGGACATAACATAAAATTAAATAAGAAACTTTTTCAAAATCATGTGAAGAACTACTTTTATAGTATAAGAGTGGTGGATGAATGGAATAAAATGAATGAATACATGGTTAATGCAGATTGCATGTGAAATCTAAAAAGTTTAATAATCACTAAGAATGTTCAAGCGATGGGGCTCCATAGGTGTAAACCTCCTTCTCCATTAAAAACAAATAGATAATTACAAATTAGTTATACACACATACAACCCTCCCTAAAATTCACTACAGCAAGCAAATCATCAAAAGCAAATGCACACATAAAACCCTCCCTAAAATTCACCACAGCAAGCAACTCATCAAAAGCAGTCACAGATGCCAAAAATAATTTTAATAATAAACTGTAAACTTTTCAGCAGTGAAAATAACACAATCCCATTAGCAATCGTCAGTTAAAAGTCATGGGCCCAACAGTTCTGCTGAATACACATGTTCAGTAGTTTGAAAAGACCCTTAACCTATCTCCCTGCAAGCTGGAAATGTTACTGATACTAACATGCAAATACAAGACAGATGATATCACTGTAATTTTCCTTTTGAAGCTAAAATCTCAAATTACCACAAAAAATACTTGAGTAATGGAAATGGAATCAAAAGCAAAATGCCAGTAATAAGTCTCAGCCTACCTGCACTTTCTAACAAGGAATGTACTATAATTGTCTTATACGCATATCTAGCAATAACTTAATAAAACACTCTGATAAGGAAATGTTAATACATTTTCCTGTTATTTGGCATCTTTTCATACAGCAGCACCCCATACTCATACAACTTATCTTACTCATCCATAATTCCCCCCACAATCACTGGCTCATATACCTAACTCTTATCCCTCACAAATCGTTAAAGGCAGACCTGAATATATCTATGACCTAACGTACAATCCAAAAGAGAGACCTACACAACCTTCCTCACACACACATGTCAGCTCAACCCAACCCATCTCATGCCATGTGAAAGGGGCACAATGGCTTTGTACTGTTTTGGGAAACTCCAAAACAGCTATCTGCTAAAGCATGCCTATGAGGGTTGCAACAGAAGGTAAACAAACATTTACAAAGGTAAGTGAAGAGTGTATTAGGATATATATCTGTGGAGGAAAAGTTATGAAGATAGCGACAGTGGGTTCATATGAGCAACAACTGCTAGACATCGAGGGTGAGAGACCCTTCAGGGCAAAAAAGTTTTGATTTTGTCAACTTATGCTTGGAACAAAGAACTGCTATTGAGCACAAACTTGCAATCCCACCCACATACAAACCTTACATGCAAATTTTATATACTTATTCAGACACTAACACATACTACCTTGGACATAGTCTTCTCAGGATAAACTAAACGCTGTTCAGTCAAAGAAAAAACTAAAATGCATACAACTCTACTGAAGACAATATTGTGCAGGGAACTGCAGGAGCAATACTGGCAGCCATTCAGATAAAGGAAATGATAAATGCACCTACAAAATCTATTAAATCAATATCAACAGCTGTTCAGTAAGAGAAAGGGACTAAAAAAAGAGAGTGACGACAGAAGTGGGCAGGGAAGTTTAGAAGTTATAATTTTGGCAGATCATCAGAGCACGGGGATGATGAAAGATTTTATAGAAACTTAGAGACACAGAAGTCAACACTTCTGCACTGAGGGATTTAGCTGAAAAATAGGTGGCATCAAAATGAGAAACATAAGTACAACATGACAGTGATAGACAGAAATCACTGGTTATCTTTTGCTTGGAGGAAGATCATACACCCGATAAGGAAGAAAGGGGAAAATACAAGGAGATGCATATCAAAAGACTGCTGGAGGTTATAGGACTGCTACATGAGATTTCCGGGATAAAGGAAAGGAGAAGAATTGGTGATAATTACATGCCAAGCATGTTGAGATGCGACTATGTGGGATGATCTTTGTTTCACTGTGAAAGATTTGAGTGTATGTGATTGCTAGGCAGTCAATGATGGTTATGAAAGCAGTATTTTGCAAGGTTTGCAGAGGGTTGAAGACCAAGCACATGAGGCATAGTTTAAAATGAACTGTGTGTACCGGATGTTGATGGATTCTTTTTCTTGTCCAAATATGATGCCAATTAGTGTTCAGAGGGCATTTAGTTTGTGTGCTGTTTTGGCAATAATGTTATTGGCGTGGGCAGTGAATGTCATGTGTGCCATATGTGATCCTCAGAACTGTTGGGATTTTGCAATGTGGGAGAGACTATTCATTCAAAGTGTATGGAGGGTGTGAGCAGCATTTGTGTCCATCACTGGTTAAAAAAGTGATTGAACATTTTTGTGGAGATGCAGACATTCTCTTCTGGGTGCCACTGTTCTAGCTGTGTAACATAGTGCTAGATGTTTGGTGTTGGTTCTGCGGTGTGAGAATGTTGTTATGTGATTGTGAGATCTTTACATACGAAAGGACCTTCATGTTGAGGTTTGCCTGAGGTAATGGGAGGTTGTGCTGGAAGAAACTGGAGAGAGTTGGAGAAAGGAATATTCTTCAGAACTCCACTGCATAGTTTAAGTGTTTTAGAAAAGTGACTCTGGCGTAGCATCTTGCTATGAAATTGGCCAACCACTTTTTGTCACTTGTGGAGGATGGTAACAAGTATTTTTTGTGCAAGGATATGTTAGGGGACAGTGTTAAATGCTTTGTAGATGTCTAGAGCTACTAGTACTGTTTGGGATTGGGGTTATGGCTGGTAGAATCCATCCAGGTTATGTTGTATGAGCTCAGTGTGTAATATGTCGGTAAAGTATTTGGTATGAAGCCATGTTGAGTGGGTAAAAGTGAAAAGTTTTGTTTGATTCTGTTGTGGATCATTTTTTCACCGAGTTTGAATATTGAATGGACTGGACTGGATTATAAGTTTAGCCTCACAAGCCAAGCACTGGGCTTCTAAAGCTATTCAGCACTCTTATCAATACAGATTAAAATATTCTAAAATATTCTATCTTACAAATACATTTTAATAAAAGAAAATACATATACATATATTTTATCCCTGGGGATAGGGGAGAAAGAATACTTCCCACGTATTCCCTGCATGTCATAGAAGGCGACTAAAAGGGGAGGGAGCGGGGGGGCTGGAAATCCTCCCCCTCTTTTTTTTTTTTTTTTTTTTTTTTTTTTTTTTTTTTTTTTCCCCCCCCCCCCCAAAAGAAGGAACAGAGAAGGGGGTCAGGTGAGGATATTCCCTCAGAGGCCCAGTCCTCTGTTCTTAACGCTACCTTGCTAATGCGGAAAATGGCGAATAGTTTGAAAGAAAAGATATTTTATACACATACATACACATATATGCGTGGAAACAGAAATGATACAGGGCAGGAGGAGGAGAGGGGAGAAGAGCAGTTTGGAGGGTTTTATGACTGGTATCATGTTGGCAAGTTTCCAGATGTTAAGAACTTTGAAGTGTAGCCAGGAGGACTTGAAGATATCTATAAGCACTTAAGATTTCAAATGGGCCAGGGAGTTTTTTGTGAAAGTTCAATGTCTTATAAGGGTCTGTTGCAGAAGAAATATCTAAGGTTTTCATTGCACTGCTTGTATCAGATGGAGCAATGGGTGGGTGGGCAGTTGTTTCTGAATGGATTTTGCATAGGATTTTCATGACCTGTTTCTTGTTTTTGGGCCAATGTGGTTGGTTTGAGACAGATTTTTGAGTAGCATCTCATTGTCTCATGAGTATGCTTGTGTGTTCTCTGGGGCTAGACTGATGCAATAATAGTGAATTTTCTTTAATGTGCACAAGCATTTGTTGCTAGGGGTCTTGTATTCATCGTGTTGAGGAAGGAGTTCCAGTTTTCAGTCAGTCTTTCAGTAATTAAGTTTGTAATAGTGTTAATTAGAGTCTGGATGTGTTCTCTTGATTTCTACTGCTGGTGTGTGGTTGTGTCTGGGATGGATTCTTTATATTATGGTGTGTGTGTATCTTGTAAGGAGAAATTAGGATGATTTTTTTTCTGTGCCCCTGTGGAAAGTGGATTTCAGTGGAGATGTTTATGAAGTGTGAGACCCCATAAGCTTGGGATGAGAAATCATCTGCAATGAAATTTTGGAGCTTTGTTTCCATGTACTAGTTTCTGAGTTTGAGGGATTGAGTGAAAGGAAAATGATGAGAGTAAATGTGAATAAAAGCAAGGTTATCAGGTTTAGCTGTGAAAAGAGAGGTTAATAAGAATGTCAGTTTGAATGGAGAGAACTTGGACAAAGCGGAGTGCTTTAAATACCTGGGAATAGATATTGCAGCAAATGGAACCACGGGAACTAAAGTGAGACACACGGTGGGTGAGGGGCAAAGTTCTTGGGGGCATTGATGAACGTGTGGAAAGAGAGGTTCTTTTCTTTAGGTCTTGGGTGCACTGAGAAATGCGTGGAAAGGGTGGCCACTTTCGAGGGCAAAGACAGGTATGTTTGATGATATAGTTGCCCCGATAGTGCAATATGGATGTGAAGTAAGGGCTTTTGATAATAATGTCATGGACTTCATAAATGTGTTAGAAATAAAATCTTTGACAATAATACGTGGCATAAGGAAGGCTGACTGAACAAGAAAAGACTGAGAAGTGTGGTAGTAAGGGGATCATGTATTAGAAAGCTGAAGGGGGTGTGCTGAAATGGTTTGGACATATGAAGATGATGAGTGAGAAAAGAATGGCTAAGAAGATATACCAGTCTGAAGTGGAAGGAATAAGAAAAGAGGAAGCCAAGGAGAAGGTGGAATGATGGAGTGAAAGATGCTTTGAAGACTTGGGGCCTAAACATGCAAGCATGCAAGGAATACAGCAAAGTGGAGAGATGTGGTTTACAGGGGATTGATGTGCTGTCAATGGGCAGCACCAAGCATGTGATGCGGCTGAGGAAAACCATGGAAAGGTCTGCTGGAGAATGGAAGTAAGTAAATGAGGCAATTTCTTCATCTGTCCCTGGCTACCTCGCTGATACGGGAAATGGTGAACATATATACATTTACTTATATACATAAGTATATATGCAGAACCTTCACCAGTGGTGATTGTGCGAGTATCTATAGAGGCTTCCCATCTTATGCAAGGGTTACATTCCTAATAATAATGCATACATCAAACTTTGCACAAGAAGTAAATCATATCACTTAAAATCCCATTACCTGGAATAGTTGAGCCTCCCATCCCTAGTTACTGGTTCATTTTCTCTGGTACCACTCTGCATGGGTGTATATTTCTTATCACTACTGTATGTCTCACACTGTACTATACTTGCCCACTACACTTACAACACCCTAAACTTCAGACTGCAACATCAAAACATTAAAAATACCACCACACTGAGCAACAGAAATACAGGAAAGAAATTACAAACTAAAGAAAAGAACCATGGAAGATATTATCAAACTATAAAAAAAAATTAATTTACTTTAATCCTAGTAAAGCTCAAACTCTGTGAAGTTGGCATTTTTGTGGTGGGTGACAAAGAACTTAATTGAATATAACGAAGATGGAGATGAGATAGGAATCATATCATCACGGTCAACACCAAAGGTAGTGGGTTGCAATGGCAGGTCTGGAGCATAGGAACTGAAAGGTTGTGAAGACTGAGGTAGAGCAGGCTGTTCAATCTTCCTTAAAACCTTCTTTTCACTTTTTTCAGTTTCTTTTTTGCAGTCTAGCACCTCACCACTCCCTCTGTTTACATCTAAAAACTGTGAGCCTTTCAGACCCATTACTCAAGCCATGCCATTGCCAGTGCTATTCACAAAATGCAATAACCATCTCCATAGTGTTGAACTGTTTTGGCTCTTCAACTGGTTAATCTTCATTCTCTGCTGTCTCCTCTACCATCTCAGGTGTTTCAAAAGATATTCCCTTGAAAGCTCAGCTCCATGAGATTCTATGAGCTCGTACACATCACTGGCATCCAACTCCAGCTCATGTTCCTCTGCCAGCTTCACAATATTCTCGGTCACACCACATTGGGTTTCATCTTTCTCAAAACCTCAAAATCTGTGTAACTGGGGGCACTTATTTTTCTAAACACCTTTTAACATGTTTGAGTAACAAGGCCTTTGCAGTATAAATGCCTTACTAGATGTTGTAGAACTTCTAAAAATCACTTAATCTTTTCAGGATCTCTCTCAATGGCCTGTTAAGCTTGGACAAAGGTCTTGTATAGGTAACATATTCTAAAATTAGCAATAACCTGTTGGTCCATCAGTTGGAGCACTGAAGCAGTATTGTGTGGCAGAAGTACTACTTTCATGCTTGAGCTGAAGATCATCTGAAAGTACTGGATGGCTAGGAGCATTGTCAAACACCAGCAGAATGTTGAATGGTATGTCTTCCTCATGGCAATTATTTTTCCACCTCAGGAATAAAACAATAAATGAACCAGTCCTCGAAAATGGTAGTTTTGATCCAAGCCTTTGGGTTTGTAAGAAAATATACAGGCAGTGCAGCCTCACTGATACCCTTAATTACTCTGGAATCTCCTGAGTGATGAACAACCAGTAGTTAATGCCTGCCATCTCCCACTACGATAGCTCTGAGCAAGAGTGTTTTGCAGTCATAAATCCTTTTCTTTTCCCAAAAATAACCCTGTATCATCAACAATGAATGTATGCTATACTGTGTATCCACCTTTACCAATATTATTCAAAACATCAGCATACAATCTCACTGCTTTCATATCAGCACTCACAGCCTAACCACTCCCTTTAACATTATGAAAATTAGCACATGCCTTAATCTACTGAACCATCCATGACTAGCCACAATTTAAAAGTCAAGATTAATGAGACTGGTGTTTCAAAGTGTGAGCACCAACAACCTGCCTCAGTGTACCTTTGCCTATCTTTAAGGATGTTCTTTCTTCAAAAAGACCTCTTGCCTTCATTTACATTACCGTGAAACTTAAAAGTACATGACATTGAATCTGTTCTTCCCTTCAAAAAAGCATATAATTTTTCTATCTCATGACTAGCATCAGCTCAATTCTTGGTTATAATATAGTATCAGCTCACTTCTTGGTTTTAACATAGCATCAGCTCACTTCTTGGTTATAACAGTTGATTTTAAAGGTGCCAAACCTTTTAAGTGTTGCTTAGTGCTCAATGTAATTCACAACTGTGTTTTGCTGTTGAGTAGCTACCCCTAAGCTCATGTGAAATGGAAGTGTGTGTTTTCCTGCCTTCATGCTTTTTTTACAATGTTCATTTTCATCTCTAGATCAATTATCTTGTGTATGAGAGGAGGTCTTACACTCTTATCATTACCTGGATATTTTCTAATCATTATAAGTTACAAAAAAGGCCAATATTTACATCAAAATTCTGAAACAATGAGGTGGAGCTGTGCACATAAGTACTGTAACTACATTACTATTTATGTAAGACACGTGCCTTGGGAAAGAGGTTGCCTGCCTAATGCATCCCTCCACTGTATTCCTCCAGGGACGCTAAGTGTTTCCATTACTAAAGCTATTTTTCCATGTCTCGAAAAAATATTGTACTTGAGTTATGGGGAAATTTGCATAAAGTTGGATCTCTATATGCCAGGTCTTAAGTAAATATGGGAGCCTCTGTAGGGAAAGAGTTCTGTGTCCATATTCCCTGCATGTCGTAAAAGGCGACTAAGAGAGGCAGGACCAAAGGTCTGGAAACCCTTCCCTTCTTGTATATCAATTTCTAAAAGAGGAGAGAGATGAAAGGGCCAGGTGAGTGTTCAAACTACTGAGGCATAAGTTTGTTGAGTATACGTGGTAAGTTGTATGGGAGGGTACTGAGTGAGAAGTTGAAGTCATGTACAGAGCATCAAACTGGGGAGGAGCACTGTGCTTTCAGAAGTGCTGGAGGTTGTGTGGATCAGGCGTTTGCTTTAAAGAATATGTGAGAAATTTCTAAAAAAAAAAAACACAATAAACAATGCATTTATATGTGCCATCTATGGATCTGGAGAACATATATATGATAGGGTTGATAGAGATGCATTGTGAAAGGTCTTAAGAAAATACAATGTGGGAGGTTAAGCTCCTAGAAGCACAGAAGTTTTTATTAAGGGTGTAAGGCATGTGTAAAAGAATGAATAGGGGAGAGTGAATGGCTCTAAGTGAAGAAAGGTCAGCAGCAGGGGTGTGTGATGTCACCACAGCTGTTAAATTTGTTTCAAGATGGGGTGGTGAGGGAGGTAAATGCAAGAGTCAAGGAGAAAGGGGCAAGTATGCAGTATGTGGGGATGAGAGGGCCTGGGAAGTGAGTCAGTTGTTGTTTACTGATGGTACAGCACTGGTGGCAAATTCAAGTGGGAAACTTCAAAAAAATGGTAACAGAGTTTGGAAAAGTGTAAGAAAGGAGAAAGTTGAGAATAAATGTGAATAAAAGCAATGTTATGCAGGGATGAGGAACAAGTTATTTGGGATACAAGTTTGAATGTAGAAAAATTTGTGGAAGTGAAGTGTTTTAGACAACTAGGAGTGGAAATGGCAGCAAATGGAGCCATGAAAGCAGAAGTGAGTCTTAGGGTAGGGGAAGGGGCAAAGGTTGATAGAGATGCATTGTGGAAGGTCTTACGAATATATGATGTGGGAGGTACGCTCCTAGAAGCACTGAGAACATTTTATCAAGGGTTTAGGGCATGTATATGAGTAGGAATAGAAGGTAATGAATGGCTCCAAGTGAAGGTAGGTTTGCAGCAGGTGTGTGATGTCACCACAGTTGTTTAATTTGTTTAAGGATGGGATGGTGAGGGAGGTAAATGCAAGAGAGTAGGAGAAAGGGAAGAGTATGCAGTATGTGGGGGATGAGAGAGCCTGGGAAGTGTCAGTTGTTTGTTTACTGATGATACAGCACTGGTGGCTGATTCGAGAGACACTTTAGAAATTGGTGACTGAGTTTGGAAGAGTGTGTGAAAGGAGAAAGTTGAAAGAAAATGTGAATAAAATCAAGGTTCAGCAGGGCTGAAGGACAAGTTAGTAGGGATGTAACTTTGAATGGAGAAAAAGTGGAGGAAGTGAAGCCTTATAGATATCTGGGAGTGGAAATGGCAGGGAAAGAAATCATGGAAGTGGAAGTGAGTCTTAGGGTGGGGGAAAGGGTGATGAAGAATTTGTGGAAAGGGGGAACTATCTCAGAGGGCAAAAATGGTATGTTTGAAGGAATAGGGTGGATGTGTCGGAAATGAAATGTTTGAGGACAGCATGTAGTATGAGGTGAATTGATCAAGTAAGTAATGAAAAGGTAAGAGAGATGTGTGGTAATAGAAAACAGTGTGGTTGAGAGAGCAGAAGAGGATGTGCTGAAATGGTATAAACATACGAAGAGAATGAGTTAAGAAAGGTTGACAAAGAGGATATATGTGTCAGAAGTGGAGGGAACAAGGAGAATGGGGGAGACCAACTTTGAGATGGATGGAAGGAGTGAAAAAGATTTTTAGGGATCAGGGACCTGAACATTCAGGAGGGTGAAAGGCTTCCACAGGATTGAGTGAGTTAGAATGATGTGGTATACTGGGGGTTGACTTGAGAGGACAAGAGATAAGGAAGGTATGTGAGTCAGTTGTTGTTCGCTGATGATATAGCGCTGGTGGCTGACTCAGGTGAGAAACTGCAGAAGCTGGTGACTGAGCTTGGTAAAGTGTGTGAAAGAAGAAAGCTGAGAGTAAATATAAATAAGAGCAAGGTTATTAGGTACAGTAGGGTTGAGGGACAAGTTAATTGGGAGGTAAGTTTGAATGGAGAAAAAGTGGAGGAAGTGAAGTGTTTTAGATATCTGGGAGTGGATTTGGCAGCGGATGGAACCAGGGAAGCGGAAGTGAGTCATAGGGTGGGGGAGGGGGCGAAAGTTCTGGGAGTCTTGAAAAATGTGTGGAGGGCGAGAACATTATCTCGAAAAGCAAAAATGGGTATGTTTGAAGGAATAGTGGTTCCGACAATGTTATATGGTTGCGAGGCGTGGGCTATAGATAGTGTTGTGCGGAGAAGGGTGGATGTGTTGGAAATGAGATGTTTGAGGACAATATGTGGTGTGAAGTGGTTTGATCGAGTAAGTAATAAAAGGGTAAGAAAAATGTGTGGTAATAAAAAGTGTGTGGTTGAGAGAGCAGAAGAGGGTGCTTTGAAATGGTTTGGTCACATAGAGAGAATGAGTGAGGAAAGATTGACCAAGAGGATTTATGTGTCAGAGGTGGAGGGAACGAGGATAAGCGGGAGACCAAATTGGAGGTGGAAAGATGGAGTGAAAAAGATTTTGAGTGATCAGGGCCTGAATATGCAGGAGGGTGAAAGGCATGCAAGGAATAGAGTGAATTGGAATGATGTGTGGCGGCGTGGCGACAGGAATGAATAAGGGCAGACAGTATGAATTATGTACATGTGTATATATGTATATGTCTCTGTGTGTATATATATGTATACGTTGAGATGTATAGGTATGTATATGTGCATGTCTGGACGTGTATGTATATACATGTGTTTGTGGGTGGGTTGGGCCATTCTTTCGTCTGTTTCCTTGTGCTACCTCGCTAACGCGGGAGACAGCGACAAAGTATAATAAATAAATAAATAAATAGATAAATAAACCCTAATCCTGAAGTAGGAGTTGTGGGAGTGTGTGAAAGTGTAAGGAGGTGATTTCTAGACTGATGTGTATAAAAATGAAAATGGATGGCAAGAGATGGGCAATTATTAGCGTCTATGCAACTGGCCATGGGAAGAAAGATCATGAGAGGCAATTGTTTTGGGAACAGCTGAGTGAGTGTGTCAGCATTTTTGATGCAAGAAACCAGGTATTAGTGATGCGTGATTTGAATGTGAAGATGTGGCACCTGAAGAGAATGTTGGGGACAAGGGGTATTCAGTATCAAGAAAGGAAATAGTGAACAATTATGGAGGTGTGTACTTAAAAAGAACTGATAACTGGGAATCAGTTTAAAACGAGGGACATATACAAGTACACCTATGTGAATAAGATAAATGGTCAGCAGGCATTACTGGATTACATATCACATGATAGGCAAGTAAAATAGGGACTTTTGGGAGTAAATGTTTTACGAGGGGCAGCAGGTGGGATGTCTGATCACTATTTTGTGGAGGCAAAGGAACGGGCATCATATATATAGATACTAGTACCATAAAGTCAACATTAAGGAACAAATTCATGAAAAAAGCATTATAAATCCATAATTATTAGATTTACAACTAGCAGTAACACACATCTCAGAAAACTTGCTGTAATGGTGGTTAGTATTTGGTGTAAATGGAATTTAAGAGAAATCATTAAAGAACATATTCATGTAAAACAGAAATGTTTAAGGCAAAATAACACTTGTTGCAAGTTAATAATCATCGTAAACATACACACGGCTAATGGCTAGCTCTACAAACCTTATTCATCTCAGGGATACCAGCTGGGTTCACCCTTTCATATGTAAAAGTGTTAATACTACTGAACTAATAGGATTCCAGTTCATTTATACACTTATTAGATAATCTCACTAATTCAAACTTGTATCTTAACACAACACTGAAGGCCTGCATTAGTAGAACATGCAAAGGCAGTCAAATAAGGCAAGTACTTCAATATCCATGTTTCCTGAACAATGAGTATTAATGCCACACAAAACCATGCAAACTCCCTTGCCTTCAGATGTACCACTTTGCAGCTGTAAATATGAACTATGAAGATAGAAAGGAATATCTGAAAAGAGGAAGAGTGGTTCCTTGTTGATTTTATTCCTAAAGTGATTGTCATGAAGTCATCAGCGTTTATGTTACCTTTTCAAAAATGAATATCATAATAAACTTTGCATGCAAGAAAATGAGCAGTAATTAATCATTCATATGTAAATCAAGAGATAAAGTAAAAGCAAGTACAAAGCATAAAAGGAATACAAAATTTCAACTCATTCATTATGAAACAATCATAAAGCAAGTCATAATTTTCATTCAATATCAAATCAGTCATAAATTTCACTTTTATCATTTTCTTGTTTCAGAATTTGTGAACAATGTCTGTTTTTCCTAATAATCTGAAATTTTTGTATGCTAAACTAGTGCCATAAAATATGAGCCCTCAACTGTGGTTAAATGGGAAAGCTACTCCAAAATTATGAGTAAAATGAAGAAAGGAACTACTGTTTACATAGTAAGGCCCTTTTTTATATTCATAAAACTACATCTAATCAAATATATCATGGAAGGGCAAGTGCTGAAACTTCTCAGAGCTCGTAATCCACATCAAACAAAAGAACTATCTTATTCTGGCACATTTTGAATACCTTCTTTAAACCTTGTAACTTTATTTCATTCATACAGGCTGAAAAAAAGGGCTGAAAGCTGACTCTGCTAATATCTAATGTGTAGATAAAAGATGGACTACGAGAGTGGAGATTTAAATAACAGTGGCTCTCTCTGTTCTTAACAAAGAGAATGTCACTAATACCTGGATTCTTGAGTTATGAACTTGTATAGAGCTTGTCACTGTATATTGATTAAGATCCACACTAATGCAACACATACACTCTATCAAATACATCTAATGTATCCCTTAGCAGTTCATTCTTAATACAAACTTTTCTGTTAAAGATCAGGAAAGTTTATATTCTCATCTGATATTTTTTCATGCATTCTTTTAAAGGACCTCATGACAAAAATCTTAAAATGTTATAAATTCATCTCCAATACACTACATTTAGCACTATCACTCTCTATATTATAAAATTTATCAACGGTTTAATATCTAGAAGACATCACTTGCTGAAGAAACCCTCCTTTTCTCTAGAAATATTCTTCTCCTATAAAGTACGTAAGCAGATGTATACTGCTTCTCCCACGTGACTGCCAAATCAACATGCAAATGTACCTATTGCCATTGCTGAATTTCTGACACTTGAAGGAGTGAAAACATTAATAATGCAAGTGTCTCTAGAAGATTTTGCATGTGCCTGTTTCAATAGGAAATGTTGTCACTATCTGATTAATGAGAAAGATATCAATCTTTGTAAATGGTTGGTCATCTATGCTATTTTTGTTACTAATATGTGACTGTACCTGCACTGATTTTCTGCAGTCTTTATCCTATCCATCTGAGTAACCCCTAGGCATCTCTTAGGATATACTATTCGACAGCCTTCACTACATCAGCTATTCTATTGCTGCAAACCAACCAAAATTATGTGCACTGGAAAGCATTACACCACTCCTCAAAATATATTTACATCTTTTACTCAAAACACCAACATTCTATAAGCACTTAAAAACTTAGACTTCTCATACCAATCAAACTCAGAGTATAATCCAATATCAGTTCAAAGCATTCTATTACTCTTCAGTCCTTCCTATCATATTTTACATGCAAAATCTTCCCATAAAAAAACTTTCTTCCATATCCTCTCCAATTTCTTTAAAACTACCTGCAACTCATTTCCTAAACCCTAATCATCACTAAAACATTTGACTAAGCAACACTCTTTACTGTCACTGCCATTCCTTCAGGATAGCAAAAAAAAATTATGGCAATAACTCTAGTAATATGAACAACAAATAAATGGCTTTCTTGTTTACATAACATATGCCATTTCATATATTCAAAGTGTACTAACTCGCACAGAATTTCCTTCAAATAAGTACTATACACCTATCCACCTACGTCTACAAATCAATTCCTGGTGAACAATGTATATTGTCTCAGAAACACCCATCATTGTATGTCAACACATCTATCTTAGGTTGCATCACTTCTCACTCACTCATATATTTTTTCTTTCTGAAGAACAGTGCATGCAAAGACATGCATGTACACATGTACACACAGAAATACAGACATACACACATATAGTAAGGGACTGATAAATGTATACATAAAAAGTTATTTAAGCATACACAAATGCATGCACTCTGTTTGGCTGTCAATCCCCCCCCCCCTCTCTCTCTCTCTCTCATTCACAAAACAAAGTAAATGACTATGGAAATTTATGACTCGTAAAAATATAGGCTATGAATAACCCAACCAATATAAGTATGATCTCACCCCTATAAGGAAGTGAGATCATGTCAGTTCATCATCAGGAATAAAAGGAAATCAAATATCTGATTCTGCTTGTGTATAGCCTTGAAGATTTACAACACTGGGAGATATCATGCCACGAGCTGACCAAGAAGAACTTTCTAAACTATCAGTGGAACCTTTGTCAGAGGTTAAACTGATTGGTGTAAGGTATCCAGAGTAAGTGTGTGTAGAGGATAAAGGTACAGGTGCATGTGATATATGGCGCACGGATGGTGGATGTGGTGGTGCCTCTGGTGGCTGCTCAGTGGGTCGACTTTTCTTACCATTCTTGCTTGGGTAGGTCTTGGTGCAGTTTTGATATATGATTGGTAATGGGAAGTGCTGAGCTGTATGGAACTTGAATCTACTCTCAAAATCACCACCTGTAATGTTAATCAACAGTGAGACAAAAAATGTATATTAAAGTCAATTATTGAACTTTATACCAGTTAAAGGTTTGTTAATGATCCTAAATACTGGAAAACTTGAGGATTAACTTTATTAATCAGATGGAAAAAATCATATGAAAAATGTTTCATGTATAACTCAATTAGTTCATACTTCTAAGAGTCAGCTAAAAATTACAAACAGTAATGTGGTATAGGTATACAATAACGTGGTACCAAATATATGTCTAAATTTAAAGGGACATACATATCTAGCCATACACATAACTCATGTAACTGCAGCAATATACAATATATCAGCATATATACACAACATATACAGCACAGATAAATTCAAGAAGTTGTACGATAGTAGGGACTGTTCAAGAGACAGGGCCCTATGAGTGTAAAAGTCGTCCCCTATACAGTAAAATAAAATAGGTAATTACACACACACACACACACACACACACACACACACACACACACACAAACACACACACATACACACACACACACACACACACACACACACATTGCCTATTGAGAAATGTGTGGAAAGAGTGATCGCTATCTAGGAGGGCAAAATTGGGCATGTTTGAAGGTATAGTAGTTCCCTATGGTGTTGTATGGATGTGAAGGTGAAATACATGAATATTTATGGAAAAAGGTGAGTTTACAAGGAAAGTGTATGCTACTATGATTAAAGGAGTGGTGTGAGTTGATGTGAGAGGAAGACCACCTCTGACAAGGGGGAAATAGAGTGGCAAAATACTGAAGAGAGAAATGGGGGAAAAATGCATATAATGGTGTATGCAAAGGAGGCTTGCAAGGACAGGGAAAGTGAAGACTCTTTTGCCATGGCCACCCCTTGATGGGAGTTATACTAATCCTTCTGTTTCTTTAAGTATTTCTCACACCCATTCCTCATATCACAATGTTCCTCCTCAATGTGATGCTCTGTACATACCTTAACCCTTTCAATCACCATTCTCCCATAAAACTTACCACCTACGTTCAACAAACACATTTCTGTAGTTTGAGCACTTACCTTAGACCCCCTTGCCTCTACACAAAGGCACTATATGGACTAAATTTTTGTGGAAATTAAAGATAAACCTTGTGAAAAAATAACAGTAGGACTAGTTTATACACCTTCCCCCACAAACAAAAGAGGTAGATGAAAGACTTTAAGACCAGTTAGCAAAAATTTGTAATGAACAAGATTCTATCATAGTAGAAGATTTAAACATGATGGTATCTAATTGAAGATAATCCCTTTCTGATAGCTTTGGCTGAGGACTCTATCTAAAGATGCTTGATAGTTCCCTTATCCAATTAGTTGAGAAAGCTACTAGTGACAAGAATATATTACATTCAATTTCAAAAACAAATGAGGATCTCATTAATAATGTTGAAGTTGGAGAAAAGTTTGGTACAAGTGATCTCAAATTGCAAGTAATGTTGGTCTACATGACAGTCATGAAAAAAATAACCAATTCTAAATGTGCAAATTGATAATCTTTGCATTGCTCTTGGCAAGCAAACTTGGAATGATATGGTCAATAAAAACAACATGAACATAGCTTGAAGAAACTTCAAAGTTTCAATAAAACTTTCAAAGCAGTAGAGGGAACATACATATCAGTGAGTAATAGATGTTCTATTTCTAAAATGAAGCAAAGGTGGTGGAAAGGTGAAATAAAAAAATGCCTGTTGTCTAAGAAAGTACCTCATAAGAGATTCAGAAAGACCAATGACCAACATGATAAAGTAAGTTATGTAAATCTACACACAGAATAGAAGTGATAAATGCAACAAAACATCAACAGGAAGCATACATTGTTGAAAATATCAAAAGAGATCTTAGGAGTTTTACAGTCATGTTAGAAGCAAGAGTCATTAATCAGTCAATGGTCCATTAATCACCGAAAACATTGTATTTGTTCAAGACAGTGAAGTCATGGCAAAAATCTTATTTGACTTTTTTGTATTGTATTTATGATTGAACACAACCCATATCTCTAGTCAATCCACTAATAAGAGAAGAAAATTTTCTTCAACAAAATGAATTAAAAGTTGAAGACAAACTATCAGCAATAAATGTAGTGAAAATAAATAAAACAGCAGGATCTATTAAGTTTCATCTGAGAAAAATGAGAGGTAAAAAATGAGAGTTAAAGTTTTAACTGCTCTTTTCAGTTAGTCACTTGCTATGGGAAAAGTTCCAGTTGAATGAAAGTTTGCTAATGTAACACCAACATTCAAAAAAGGTAATATGTCACTGCCCAGAAACTACTGTCTAATTACCTCAACATACATAACTGAAAAACTTATAGACACTATTGTTCAAGAGAGAACTGTAAACAATATTGAGAACCACCATGATTCTAAGCATGATATTTAATGAAATTGCTCACGTCTAATTTTTTTTCTCACTCCCTGGATGGCCTGTAAAGCAGATGATATAATCTATCTAAATTTTTAAGAAGTATTCAATAAGGTTCCACATCAAAGGTTATTTGAAAAAATTATGTCACATGGCATTGACAGGGTTGTACTTCTGTGGATAGGAAATTGGTTGACTAGCTGTAAGCAAAGTTTGTGATTAATGAGAGCCTCAGAATGATTAGACATAGCAAATAGTGTCACAAGGATTAGTCTTGAGGCAGGTTCTCTTTCTCATAAATATTAATGATACTGATAATGGGCTGCATTGCAAGATACAAAATTTGATGGTGATACAAAAGCTGGAAAATAAATCAACAAATGAATTTGAACATCTACAGCTTCAAACTGACAAAAACAAACCAATGAATTTTATAATCAGAAAGTGCAAGCTTTACATATCAGCAGCAAAAATGAAAAGGCAAGCTACAGTATGAACTCTGTTGAACTTCAAAAGGTAAATGTGGAAAAAGACTTGGATGCAATAATGTTTGGTGACCTAAAACCAAGTTAGCAGTGCATGGAAGCAATGAAAAGCATGAACAAAATTCTTGGATTCATGAGTAAAGCATTCAAATTTGGATTCATGAGTAAAGCATTCAAATATAAGTCCATGGTAATGATCCTCATTCTTTATGATTCAATGGTTCATCCTCATCTTGAGTATTGTGTTCAGTCATCTCTAATGTAAAGTGTTCAGATATTCTTAATGTGAGGCACGTGTAAGTGTACGAAGAGAGGAGAGTGACTGATTCCCAGTGAAGGTCTGTCTGCAGCTGGGGTGCGTGATGTCCCCATGGTTGTTAAATTTGTTTATGGATGGATAGAAAAAGGTTTTGCATGCTTGAGGGACTGAATATGCAGGAAAGTGTGAGGCATGCAGAGAATAGGTCAACTGGAGCAATGTGGTACACAGGGGGTGACTTGCTGTCCATGGACTGAAGCAGCCAAGGGAAACAAGTAAAAGGTCACTGGGGTCTGGTTGTGGATGGGGGCTTTGATTTTGATGCATTTAACATGAAAGCTGGAATGTGGATGTAAGCAAATGAGGCCATCCTTCATCTGTTCCTGGTACTACCTCAAGCATGAATGAAACAGTGAACAAGTATTACTATAATTACTCTTATCATCATTGAGTGTGTGGAAGGAGACGCAAAAGATGGGTATGCCTGGAGGTAAGCAGTCCTAACAATGTTGTATGGATCTTTACCCCTGATCCCTGTTCTCTTTGGAGACTCCCATCAAGGAGGTGGCTGAAGCAAGAGCCTCCACTTGTCCATGTCCTCACATCATTCCCTCATATACACCATTCCACACATTCTTCACCACTTCCCTCCCTCCAGCACTCTTCCATTCTATCTCCCCCTGTCACAGGTAGTCTTCCTCTCACTTCAACCCCTTTAATCATATTAACAAATACTATCCTTGAAAACTACCCATGTTGCATTCTTTCCACATGCCAAAACCATCTCAAAGTATTACATTTCACCCACTCTACTCCACAATTCATTGCCTTGGCATTCTCTGCCATACCAAATCTCTCATACACCCCCTCATTTCAAATAGCTCATTTCTACAACTGAATTCTTGACCTCTATGACTCATTCTATTTCCATGTTTCAGCTGCATAGGTCAGAGCTGAGAGGACTATGCTGTCCCTTAATCTTTCTCACTTCCATACTTATACCTCAACCTTTCATTATTCTATTAAGATATCTAATGACACTTCCACCCTGTACTGCTCTCTCACTTATCCCTCCTTCCACTTCACCGAACTTACCCAACATGGCTTCCTAATGCTTAAATTCTGTCACCTCTTCCAGTCTTTCTTCCCCTATATCTACTACACAGACATTATACATTATCTATTATTTATAACACAGACAATATATACAAATCCTTAAACATCAGGTGTTACTGAAGTGATTATGATATCCTTGGATATGTTTCTGGTTTAATATTGGCCTCATCCACCATCCATCTACTTCTGACCAATCATGTGCTAAATATCCTTCCCTGAGCTCAAACCATGAGCACAGTCCTAAACTCATTCTATTCATGTCCCACAAGAGGTCCTTGACTTACTTCAGGAAATATCCAACATTTTCTTTTCTAATAACAATATTCCTTCCATACATTTTCCTTTCCACCAACCATATTTCCTCCATCATCTATGGTAAATCCTTCCAAAACTTTCCAATTCTTCTTGCAAATTATGAATTCTACAAATATATTATTTATTTTTTATTATACTTTGTCGCTGTCTCCCGCGTTTGCGAGGTAGCGCAAGGAAACAGACGAAAGAAATGGCCCAACCCCCCCCATACACATGTATATACATACGTCCACACACGCAAATATACATACCTACACAGCTTTCCATGGTTTACCCCAGACGCTTCACATGCCTTGATTCCATCCACTGACAGCACGTCAACCCCGGTATACCACATCGCTCCAATTCACTCTATTCCTTGCCCTCCTTTCACCCTCCTGCATGTTCAGGCCCCGATCACACAAAGTCTTTTTCACTCCATCTTTCCACCTCCAATTTGGTCTCCCTCTTCTCCTCGTTCCCTCCACCTCCGACACATATATCCTCTTGGTCAATCTTTCCTCACTCATTCTCTCCATGTGTCCAAACCACTTCAAAACACCCTCTTCTGCTCTCTCAACCACGCTCTTTTTATTTCCACACATCTCTCTTACCCTTACGTTACTCACTCGATCAAACCACCTCACACCACACATTGTCCTCAAACATCTCATTTCCAGCACATCCATCCTCCTGCGCACAACTCTATCCATAGCCCACGCCTCGCAACCATACAACATTGTTGGAACCACTATTCCTTCAAACATACCCATTTTTGCTTTCCGAGATAATGTTCTCGACTTCCACACATTCTTCAAGGCCCCCAGAATTTTCGCCCCCTCCCCCACCCTATAATCCACTTCCACTTCCATGGTTCCATCCGCTGCCAGATCCACTCCCAGATATCTAAAACACTTCACTTCCTCCACTTTTTCTCCATTCAAACTACAAATATGACCTCAAAATTTGACTATCTTTCATCATAACACCCTGTTAGTTCTCTACCTATCCTCCATACATTCTAAAGTACTTCAGTTTTTGCCCCTGAGAGATAGATGCTTTCATGCCAATGCCATTGGCTTCAGCATAAAATGATAAGCAAGCCAACACATGAAAGAATTACTGTGTGGCCACTGGTAACTCAAGGATGAACCAATGGGATCTCTGTTTCTTTTCCTACAATGGCGAGCTTTGGAACACTTTTACCTTAGATCTTTCTTAAGAACTATGAGCTGCATCTTTCTGAAAGGCAAACTTTTCATCCACAGGATCTATGTAGATTAGAGTCAGATCTATTAGATTATCATTTTCCTTTATTTCACATTCTTCTGACCATTCTATTTTCCATTCAAGGCAACCCTCGATGGACTTCTATTTGTCAACGGGAGTCTTTAGTGTACAGCTGAATTTTCCTTTCTCTTTTCTTTAATATGCATGTTACAGTAATCCTAAAATCAGACTTACATACTTTCAAAACCACTTCACAAAAATCAATTCAAACTGTTATATCATGCATTCTGTTTGAATGTTAAAACCTTCATATAAAAAAGGAACTAGTCGGGCATGATGTTCCTTTTTCCTTTTCTTCAGGTCTTCCCATGAATCATAATATCTATTAAGGCTACAGTAATTAGGTAAAATCATGAAGCTCATGTTGGACTTGAAAAGATGCCAACTCAAGATTTTGGTAGTGTCCACCTAACATCAAAAAAGAAAAATATCACAATAACATATTGCAGTTTCACATTACGTAGGGCAGATACCAAAACATAAAATTATGTTACTTGAAGAAAACTGCACTGCTTAATCTCTGATACCGCACTACTCTAATCTACACAACTACACCTACACAAGAAAGTTAATATGACTTACAATAAATGAGATTGCGATATGCCCGATAAAGGTGACAATATATCATGTAAGCCTCATAAGCTGGGCCCATAGATGGTGGAGAATGCATAAGAGTAAACAAGATTTGAATAGTAGAAATTAATTAGAGAAAAACAAGGCTCAAAAATTTTTCTAAATAGCACACTAAATCTAGTGAAAGTGTTGCAGTATCAAAATTCTGAAATCCATCATGGTAAGCAGTTCATATTTGTTAATGCAATGAACAAAATATACAATAATTTGTTTTCTTAAGAAAACACAAAACCACTGAGGCATTCATATGTTAAAACACAACCCTGTACTCTTTAAGACATATGCCACTGTAAATAAGGTTTACTTCTGTGAACCTGAAAAGCCAATGCTACTGTCTACTGACAGCTTCAGCACTTTCTGAATGAAGATAATGCTAACTGAATGTATCAGTTTTCACATTTCCTCTGCATCAGTAGATTCATGTGGTTTCTTCAATTCTTCTCATTTCTCTGACTCTATTTCAAACTGTTTGCTCCCTGGGTAGGTTTCTTAGATCTTGGCTTGCAAGCTGTAAAGCATGACACATTCTTCTCCTCCATGCTACCATACTGTGCTGCAGCTCCTCGAGTGAGGATGTAATTACTACACTCAGGGCATTCCCTTTCTTGATATACATCCTGGTCACACAGTGTACATTGTAGTCGCTGCTCCCCTTGTGCTTCTAGAACACATGCTTCACAATCTAATGACTGGCTTCGAGAGTAAGTAACGGAATCTTCAAGCTGATACTTGTAGTCAAGTTCATCTACTGACTGTGTCAAGAATGAAGTGCGATTACTTGAGTCCTCTGAAGTATAAATATCCAATGAGCTATATGAAAGTCTAGAAGGTAGGGTACCATAGCGAGTGGCAATGTGCTTACCTGACTGGCATGATGATACTCTGTTGGGTAGTGGTGGTGCAGTGCCAGGTGGCTGTAAATCAATCAAAAGAAATTATGTAACACACTTTGTTTATATATTACTTACAATCATATTCTATGATCATTTAAGCCTTAAGTCTTTTTCATTCAAATCATAAGGTCTCTAATGTCATTTTCAATCAGTACTGTTTCACATATCAATATTTACACAAATATATATTGCAGTTGTTATTTTCCCCATTGCTCTAGCTGGTGTTTACATAACACAATGGTACTGAGTTACCTATTTTTCTTTTCTCAAAGTTCCAGTCTTTGATAAAAGTCCATATCAAGGCCGGTCCTTAATCAAAATATAGAGAGGATTATGAAAGAAAAAAAAAAGGAGACAAGGGAAAAATGTACAAATTATGAAGGAAAAAAAAAACTTATAAAATGTACCAGTTCAGAGTTATTGGAAAAGACATAAAAAGGCCACATTTGTTCACACTCAGTCTCTAACTGTCATGTGTAATGCACTGGAATCACAGCTCCCTATCCACATCCATGCCCCACAGACCTTTTCATGGTTTACCCCAGACAATTCATATGAACTGGTTCAGTCCATTGACAGCACGTAAACCCTGGTATACCACATCATTCCAATTCACGTCGACCCCGGTATACCACATCATTTCAATTCACTCTATTCCTTGGACGCCTTTCACCCTCCTGCATGTTCAGGCCCCTATCCCTTAAAATCTTTTTCACTCAATCCTTCCACTTCCAATTTGGTCTCCCACTTCTCCTCGTTCCCTCCACCTCTGACACATATATCCTCTGTCAATCTTTCCTCACTCATTCTCTCCATGTGACCAAATCATTTCAATTCACCCTCTTCTGCTCTCTCAACCACACTCTTTTTAATACCACACATCTCTTTTACCCTCTCATTACTTACCCGATCAAACCACCTCACACCACATATTGTCCTCACACATCTCATTTCCAATACATCCACCCTCCTCCAAACAACCCTGTCTATGGCCAATGCCTCGCAACCATATAACATTGTTGAAACCACTATTCCTTTAAACATACCCATTTTTTGCTGTCCGAGATAACGTTCTCGCCTTCCACACATTCTTCAATGCTCCCAAAACTTTTGCTCCCTCCCCTACCCTGTGTCTCACTTCCACTTCCATGGTTCCATCCGCTGCTAAATCCACTCCCAGATGTCTAAAACACATCACTTCCTCCAGTTTTTCTCCATTCAAACTTAACTCCCAATACACTTGTCCCTCAACCCTACTGAGAGTAAATGTGACTAAGAGCAAGGTTATTAGGTACAGTAGGGTTCAGGGACAAGTTAATTGGGAGGGAAGTTTGAATGGAGAAAAACTGGAGGAAGTGAAGTGTTTTAGATATCTGGGAGTTGAATTGGCAGTGGATGGAACCATAGAAGCGGAAGTGAATCATAGGGTGGGGGAGGGGGCGAAAGTTCTAGGAGCGTTGAAAAATGTGTGAAAGTCGAGAACATTATCTCGGAAAGCAAAAATGGGTATGTTTGAAGGAATAGGGGTTCCAACAATATTATATGGTTGCGAGGCGTGGGCTATAGATAGAGTTGTGCAGAGGAGGGTGGATGTGCTGGAAAAGAGATGTTTGAGGACAATATGTGGTGTGAGGTGGTTTGATCGAGTAAGCAATAATAGGGTAAGAGAGATGTGTGGTAATAAAAAGAGTGTGGTTGAGAGAGCAGAAGAGGGTGTTTTGAAATGGTTTGGTCACATGGAGAGAATGAGCGAGGAAAGATTGACCAAGAGGATATATGTGTCAGAGGTGGAGGGAACGAGGAGAAGTGGGAGACCAAATTGGAGGTGGAAAGATGGAGTGAGAAAGATTTTGAGTGATCGGGGCCTGAACATGCAGGAGGGTGAAAGGCGTGCAAGGAATAGAGTGAACTGAAACGATGTGGTATACCGGGGTCGATATACTGTCAATGGATTGAACCAGGGCATGTGAAGCGTCTGGGGTAAACCATGGAAAGTTCTGTGGGGCCTGGATGTGGAAAGGGAGCTGTGGTTTCGGTGCTTTACTACATGACAGCTAGAGACTGAGTGTGAACAAATGTGGCCTTGGTTGTCTTTTTCTAGCACTACCTCGCGCACAAGGGGGGAGGGGGTTGTTATTTCATGTGTGGCGGGGTGGCGATGGGAATGAATAAAGGCAGACAGCATGAATTATGTACTTGTGTATATATGTATATGTCTGTGTGTATATATATGTATACATGGAGATGTATAGATATGTATATTTGCGTGTGTGGACGTGTATGTATATACATGTGTATGTAGGTGGGTTGGGCCATTCTTTCGTCTGTTTCCTTGCGCTACCTCGCTAACACGGGAGACAGCGACAAAGCAAAATATATATAAATAAATATAATATATTTTTTTAACACCCTATATCTGCCACTCTACCATCAAACACATTCAACAAACCTTCAAAATACTCACTCCATCTCCTTCTCATATCACCACTACTTGTTATCACCTCCCCATTAGCCCCCTTCACTGAAGTTCCCATTTGTTCCCTTGTCTTACGCACTTTATTTACCTCCTTCCAAAACATCTTTTTATTCTCCCTAAAATTTAGTGATACTCTCTCACCCCAGCTCTCATTTGCCCTCTTTTTCACCTCTAGCACCTTTCTCTTGACCTCCTGCCTCTTTCTCTTATACATCTCCCACTCATTTGCATTATTTCCCTGTAAAAATCGTCCAAATGCCTCTCTCTTCTCTTTCACTAATAATCTTACTTCTTCATCCCACCACTCACTACCCTTTCTAATCTGCCCACCTCCCACCCTTCTCATGCCACAAGCATCTTTTGCGCAAGCCATCACTGCTTCCCTAAATACATCCCATTCCTCCCCCACTCCCCTTACCTCCTTTGTTCTCACCTTTTTCCATTCTGTACTCAGTCTCTCCTGGTACTTCCTCACACAAGTCTCCTTCCCAAGCTCACTTACTCTCACCACTCTCTTCACCCCAACATTCTCCCTTACGTCATTTGCTCTCACCTTTTTCCATTCTACACTCAATCTCTCCTGGTAATTCTTCACACAAGTCTCCTTTCCAAGCTCACTTACTCTCACCACTCTCTTCACCCCAACATTTTCTCTTCTTTCCTGAAAACCTCTACAAATCTTCACCTTCGCCTCCACAAGATAATAATAAGACATCCCTCCAGTTGCCCCTCTCAGCACATTAACTCCAATAGCCTCTCTTTTGTGTGCCCATCAATCAACACATAATCCAATAATACTCTCTAGATGAGAAATGATGAAAGAGAAGACAAAAAGATTTGACTGGGTATGTGGAAGTTGATGAAAAGCAGCAAAAGGTAGTACTGGATGCTGGAGTTGAGAGAAGATTCTTCGGAAATTCTGACCATTTTGCAGTTGTTATGGAGGTGATGAAGAGGGAGAAGTGGAGGTATAGCATAAGGAAGACTGGAGAGGTAAAAGTGTTAGTAAGGGAGATGACAAATTAGAAAGAATGTACTGACAAGTATGAAAGAAGAAAGAAAGTAAGTTTAGATGAAAGTGCAGTAAATGCTGGGATGCAATCATGTGTGCATGAAGTGTTTAATATGTTTAGAGAAAGACTGCTAAAGGTTGTAGAATTAGTAGTTGGATACAAGGTTATGAGATAAAAGAATAAAAGTGGATATGCATGGAGGATGAATGAGATTATAAATGCTGTGAAAGAAAAGAAAAAGGCATATGGTTGACTTATCAAAAGGAATGTCCTGTAGAAGTTAAGCAGAGGAGGAGGGAAGACTATATAATGTGTACGCAGAATGTTAAGAGGCTGCCTGAGGAAAGCAAAGAAAGAGAATATGAAGATTTTTGGAATAAAGTTGAGTAAAAAGTTTACAGAAAATCAAAAACTGTACTAAAAGGTGAAAAAGAAAAAAAGTGGCTTTAAGAGTAGAAATGTAAATGGAAGAAGTAAGGAATAGGAGTTGCTAAATCATAAGGTTATTTTTCTCTGTTCCTGGTACTACCTCATTATAAGTTATGGGAAACAGAAAACAAGTATCAAAAAAATGTCAAAAGGGTTAATGAACCTCTCATTAGTAACGAGCTAGGTAGGCTAAGTATATAAAACAACATAAAACCCAAGGTTCTGAAGTTAAAGTAAAGGAGAAAGTGAGAGGGGGAAAAATGAATGTGAATTTATTAACTTCAAAAAGGCAAATGAGAAAGTGAATTAGAAAGCTGTCAGGGAAGTCTCAACTCTTATATGGTGAGCACGGAAGACTCCTGAATGTTAAGAGCATTTATGATGGAAGTAGTATGCTTGAGAGTGAGTGTTGATGTGAGTGACCGGTCTATAATAAAAGCGTGCGTGTGAAGGTTGTGATGTCAAACTGTTCATTTAGCACTTTAATGTATGGGGTATAAAATGAGAAATTGAAAACTTAATCAAAGAGGAAGACTAAATGTTGCCAAAATTACTGTATGCAGATGATGCTTTGTTCTTATTTACATCAGAGGTAAAGGTGTACAGACAGGTTAGCCACTGTGATGATGTACGTTTGGGAAGGATGCCGAAAGCAAGAGTGAACAAATTACTCTGTTTACTAATCTTCCTTTCAAACTATTCGCCATTTCCCGCATTAGCGAGGTAGCGTTAAGAACAGAGGACTGGGCCTTTTTTGGAATATCCTCACCTGGCCCCACTCTGTTCCTTCTTTTGGAAAATTAAAAAAAACGAGAGGGGAGGATTTCCAGCCCCCCGCTCCCTCCCCTTTTAGTCGCCTTCTACGACATGCAGGGAATACGTGGGATGAGATGTATGGGAGTCAAGTTCAGTAAGGATGGCAGAGGAAAAGTTGAAAAGAGAGTCATGGAGAAAATTGGAGGAGTACTTGAAAGCTTTGGTAGAAAGGAACAAATTTAAGCATATACCTTACAAGAAGCTTTCAGGAAGGAGTACTTTTGTGGATGTATGTTTGTGAGACCAAGTTTATATGGGTCAGGATGCCAAATTAAAGAGAGGTAAACTGCAGTAGGGAATAAAGATGTATGAAAGATATGACGTGGGGGGGAAAAAAAAGGCATTTGGATAAAAGTATCAAAGGATAGTATGGTCATGAAGGATGTATGGCATACATTTACCTAAACCTTCCTTCCCCAGCATCCCTTAATATGTTTGGCATATCATACACTGGTCTAGAAAAGATATAGCTAGAGGACTGATGGTGCAAGGAGGAGAGGTAAACTGTGAAAGAAAGAGATGGAGATGCAGGAAATGATTAAAGATAGTGATATTTCAAATGAAAAAGCCAAACTGAATGGGACCATATGCAAAGGAAGCATTATATATATAAAGGTGGTGTAAATGAAGATGCTGCCCTCAGCTGAAATTAACTGTGTAGATGACAAATCAACTTTGTGTAAAGTGACAGCAAAATACATTCACAAATGTGTAGGAGTGATTACAAAGCATGTATATACCTGATACATTCCATGGAAATGGGTTGAGAGTATTGAGAGAATTAAAGAAAAAACTAATGTTAGTTGAGAATTTTGTTTCAAAATCTAAAACAGCATTGAATTCTGACAACTCTACCTCAGGCTTTGAAGACTGTGAAGGCACTGGCACTGGTCGGTTTAATGGAGGAGGTGGGGGAGGTTGACTTGGTGGAGGAACAATTGGTCGATAGGGCGGAGGGGGTGGTCGTTCAGAAGGAGGGCGCGTTAAAGACCTGGCTATGTTAGTCCCCATATGATGCCCTACAGTGTTTGGGCGGGTAAAGCCATGGCTTGAACTCGGTACATTTGGAGCATTTCTGTGCTGGTAAGAAGCTGGGAGAGTGCGAGAGGGCAAAAGCGTGTCCTCCCCTGAGTAACTATGATTTTGGTTGTGAAATTCTGATTCACTTGGATTCCGATACTCTGACATACTGTTCGTCCGACTAGCTGGTTTACTAGATGGTGGAGTACTCCCATTTGGCTGAAAAAAAAAAATGATCTGAAGAAATACACAAAAATCTACATCAGTCAATGCAATATTTAAGCAATATATTAAAATCAAATGGGGAAATTTCAAAATATTCTTGTAGCTGTTCAAAAAGGTAGTAGGAGAAAAAAAAGAAAGCAATGCATAATGTTATATTGTAGGAGCAGCAAGACAACCTTACTCTTGCCTATTAAACAAAAATAAGGAGCTGTTTCCATTTCTTAGGATATTACAGAATATATCACAAAATGATTTCCTTCCCCAAATAAATACTGTTCGTCCGACTAGCTGGTTTACTAGATGGTGGAGTACTCCCATTTGGCAGAAAAAAAAATGATCTGAAGAAATACACAAAAATCTACATCAGTCAATGCAATATTTAAGCAATATATTAAAATCAAATGGGGAAATTTCAAAATATTCTTGTAGCTGTTCAAAAAGGTAGTTGGAGAAAAAAGAGAGCAATGCATAATGTTATACTGTAGGAGCAGCAAGACAACCTTACTCTTGCCTATTAAACAAAAATAAGGAGCTGTTTCCATTTCTTAGGATATTACAGAATATATCACAAAATGATTTCCTTCCCCAAATAAATACAAACTACATACTCTTCTAAAAATCATTACACATGCCATCTCACGCATTGAAACTCTTGGAAATCATAACCACAATTCATCAAGTTCCAAAGAACCATACAGACTCATTGTATCCCTGTTGCCATAAAATATGTCAAATCACACAACTGGCATGATGTGCCTAAGGCAAAAGAAAAGCATTATTTGAGTGTAAAACAGCATCCAATATCCAACAGTTTGAGTGACTGGGGCCTGAACATGAAGAAGGGCTGAGAAGGCATGCATGGGAAAGAGTGAAACAGAATGAAGCAGTATACAGGGGAACAACAAGCAACAGAGGTAAGCCATGGAAAGGTTTGTGGGACTTGGTTGTGGATAAGGAGATAGATATGGTTTTGATACATTACATATGACAGCTAGAGAATGGATTTGAGTGGAAGCTGCCTTGCTCTGTCTGTCCCTGGCCCTACCTCTAATGCAGAAAATGACAATCAAATAAAAAATAAATGAACAATATCCAAAATGTTTGTGATCTTATTTCATGACAAAGAAGAACGAGGAAACCTCTCTCTACGCCAGAAGCTTTAAACAGCCAAGTATGCTGATGGTGAACAGATGGAAAAGTGGAGAACTTTAGGAAACTGGGGGTGAGTGGCAAGGACCCTTGAGTTACAACTATAAGCCTACAATGAACACTTTAAGGTTAAAAATAGGCAACACATACTTCAAAAACAACATGCTTATACTGCAAAAGAACAAAGAAATGATGGACAAAACTGTCAGGTAACAACGCAATGGCTGTATGCCACCAATGATGCTACATCTCCATATTTCAACGAAGCATCCATCCAGCCATGCCACACAAAAGGCTGTCTCAACGCCTGCCCTAGCAACACAGCCTGGATATGACACTCCTGCCTATCTAGGTTGGGCTACAAGCAACCCAAAACTACCTCACACTTGCCCAAAACATGGAAAAATTTTGATGGCACCAAGGAAAACTAAGGATACTCAAAACATGATGCAGAGGTTGGTAAAATGGCATACTTTAGTATATGTATGGTTGCTAGAGGTCATAGCGGTGCACCATGTTCATTTTATTTTTCATACCTGATCGTCATTTCCCATGCCAGCGAGGTAGTGATGTATGTATGCGTATTATATTACTATTTATCTTTTTTATTACACTTAATCACTGTTTCCTGCGTAAGCGAGGTAGCGCCAGGAAACAGATGAAGAATGACCCATCCACTCACGTATATAAACATAAATGCCCATATACATATATGCATACTTATACATGCTTATCTAAAACACTTCACTTCCTCCAGTTTTTCTCCATTCAAACTTACCTCCCAAATGACTTGACCCTCAACCCTACTGTACCTAATAACCTTGCTCTTATTCACATTTACTCTTAACTTTCTTCTTTCACACACTTTACCAATCTCAGTCACCAGCTTCTGCAGTTTCTCACATGAATCAGCCACCAGCGCTGTATCATCAGTGAACAACAACTGACTTACTTCCCAAGCTCTCTCATCCACAACAGATTGCATACTTGCCCCTCTTTCGAAAACTCTTGCATTCACCTCCCTAACAACCCCATCCATAAACAAATTAAACAACCATGGAGACATCACACACCCCTGCCGCAAACCTACATTCATTGAGAACCAATCACTTTCCTGTCTTCCTACACGTACACATGCCTTACATCCTTGATAAAGACTTTTCACTGCTTCTAACAACTTGCCTCCCACACCATATATTCTTAATACCTTCCACAGAGCATCTCTATCAACTCTATCATATGCCTTCTTCAGATCCATAAATGCTACATACAAATCCATTTGCAAGAGTTTTGGAAAGAGGGGCAAGAATGAAGTCTGTTGTGGATGAGAGAGCTTGGGAAGTGAGTCAGTTGTTGTTCGCTGATGATACAGCGCTGGTGGCTGATTCATGTGAGAAACTGCAGAAGCTGGTGACTGAGTTTGGTAAAAAGTGTGAAAGAAGAAAGTTAAGAGTAAATGTGAATAAGAGCAAGGTTATTAGGTACAGTAGGGTTGAGGGTTAAGTCAATTGGGAGGTAAGTTTGAATGGAGAAAAACTGGAGGAAGTAAAGTGTTTTAGATATCTGGGAGTGGATCTGGCAGCGGATGGAACCATGGAAGCGGAAGTGAATCATAGGGTGGGGGAGGGGGCGAAAATCCTGGGAGCCTTGAAGAATGTGTGGAAGTCGAGAACATTATCTCGGAAAGCAAAAATGGGTATGTTTGAAGGAATAGTGGTTCCAACAATGTTGTATGGTTGCGAGGCGTGGGCTATGGATAGAGTTGTGCGCAGGAGGGTGGATGTGCTGGAAATGAGATGTTTGAGGACAATGTGTGGTGTGAGGTGGTTTGATCAAGTAAGTAATGTAAGGGTAAGAGAGATGTGTGGAAATAAAAAGAGCGTGGTTGAGAGAGCAGAAGAGGGTGTTTTGAAATGGTTTGGGCACATGGAGAGAATGAGTGAGGAAAGATTGACCAAAAGGATATATGTGTCAGAGGTGGAGGGAACGAGGAGAAGTGGGAGACCAAATTGGAGGTGGAAAGATGGAGTGAAAAAGATTTTGAGTGACTGGGGCCTGAACATGCAGGAGGGTGAAAAGCGGGCAAGGAATAGAGTGAATTGGATCGATGTGGTATACCGGGGTTGACATGCTGTCAGTGGATTGAATTAGGGCATGTGAAGCGTCTGGGGTAAACCATGGAAAGCTGTGTGGGACCTGGATGTGGAAAGGGAGATGTGGTTTCGGGCATTATTGCATGACAGCTAGAGTCTGAGTGTGAACGAATGAGGCCTTTGTTGTCTTTTCCTAGCGCTACCCCGCACTCATGAGGGGCGAGGGGGATGGTATTCCATGTGTGGCGAGGTGGCGATGGGAATGAATAAAGGAAGACAGTGTAAATTGTGTGCATGGGTATATATGTATGTGTCTGTGTGTGTATATATATGTGTACATTGAGATGTATAGGAATGTATATTTGCGTGTGTGGACGTGTGTGTATATACATGTGTATGGGGGTGGGTTTGGCCATTTCTTTCGTCTGTTTCCTTGCGCTACCTCGCAAACGCAGGAGACAGCGACAAAGCAAAATAATAAAAATAAAAAAAAAATAAAAAAAAAATTCTTCAAAGCAAACACCTGATCCACACATCCTCTACCACTTCTGAAACCACACTGCTCTTCCCCAATCTGATGCTCTGTACATGCCTTCACCCTCTCAATCAATACCCTCCCATATAATTTACCAGGAATACTCAACTAACTTTTTTTTTTTTTTTTTTTTTTATACTTTGTCGCTGTCTCCCACGTTTGCGAGGTAGCGCAAGGAAACAGACGAAAGAAATGGCCCAACCCCCCCCCATACACATGTATATACATACGTCCACACACGCAAATATACATACCTACACAGCTTTCCATGGTTTACCCCAGACGCTTCACATGCCTTGATTCAATCCACTGACAGCACGTCAGCCCCGGTATACCACATCGCTCCAATTCACTCTATTCCTTGCCCTCCTTTCACCCTCCTGCATGTTCAGGCCCCGATCACACAAAATCTTTTTCACTCCATCTTTCCACCTCCAATTTGGTCTCCCTCTTCTCCTTGTTCCCTGCACCTCCGTCACATATATCCTCTTGGTCAATCTTTCCTCACTCATCCTCTCCATGTGCCCAAACCACTTCAAAACACCCTCTTCTGCTCTCTCAACCATGCTCTTTTTATTTCCACACATCTCTCTTACCCTTACGTTACTCACTCGATCAAACCACCTCACACCACACATTGTCCTCAAACATCTCATTTCCAGCACATCCATCCTCCTGCGCACAACTCTATCCATAGCCCACGCCTCGCAACCATACAACATTGTTGGAACCACTATTCCTTCAAACATACCCATTTTTGCTTTCCGAGATAATGTTCTCGACTTCCACACATTCTTCAAGGCCCCCAGAATTTTCGCCCCCTCCCCCACCCTATGATCCACTTCCGCTTCCATGGTTCCATCCGCTGCCAGATCCACTCCCAGATATCTAAAACACTTCACTTCCTCCAGTTTTTCTCCATTCAAACTCACCTCCCAATTGACTTGACCCTCAACCCTACTGTACCTAATAACCTTGCTCTTATTCACATTTACTCTTAACTTTCTTCTTCCACACACTTTACCAAACTCAGTCACCAGCTTCTGCAGTTTCTCACATGAATCAGCCACCAGCGCTGTGTCATCAGCGAACAACAACTGACTCACTTCCCAAGCTCTCTCATCCCCAACAGACTTCATACTTGCCCCTCTTTCCAAAACTCTTGCATTTACCTCCCTAACAACCCCATCCATAAACAAATTAAACAACCATGGAGACATCACACACCCCTGCCACAAACCTACATTCACTGAGAACCAATCACTTTCCTCTCTTCCTACACGTACACATGCCTTACATCCTCAATAAAAACTTTTCACTGCTTCTAACAACTTTCCTCCCACACCATATATTCTTAATACCTTCCACAGAGCATCTCTATCAACTCTATCATATGCCTTCTCCAGATCCATAAATGCTACATACAAATCCATTTGCTTTTCTAAGTATTTCTCACATACATTCTTCAAAGCAAACACCTGATCCACACATCCTCTACCACTTCTGAAACCACACTGCTCTTCCCCAATCTGATGCTCTGTACATGCCTTCACCCTCTCAATCAATACCCTCCCATATAATTTACCAGGAATACTTAACAAACTTATATCTCTGTAATCTGAGCACTCACTCTTATCCCCTTTGCCTTTGTACAATGGCACTATGCAAGCATTCCGCCAATCCTCAGGCACCTCACCATGAATCATACATACATTAAATAGCCTTACCAACCAGTCAACAATACAGTCACCCCCTTTTTTAATACATTCCACTGCAATACCATCCAAACCCACTCCCTTGCCGGCTTTCATCTTCCGCAAAGCTTTTACTACCTCTTCTCTGTTTACCATATCATTTTCCCTAACCCTCTCACTTTGTACACCACTTCGACCAAAACACCCTATATCTGCCACTCTATCATCAAACACATTCAACAAACCTTCAAAATACTCACTCCATCTCCTTCTCACATCACCACTACTTGTTATCACTTCCCCATTAACCCCCTTCACTGAAGCTCCCATTTGTTCCCTTGTCTTACGCACTCTATTTACCTCCTTCCAAAACATCTTTTTATTCTCCCTAAAATTTAATGATACTCTCTCACCCCAACTCTCATTTGCCCTCTTTTTCACCTCTTGCACCTTTCTCTTGACCTCCTGTCTCCTTCTTTTATACATCTCTCACTCATTTGCATTATTTCATAGCAAAAATCGTCCAAATGCCTCTCTCTTCTCTTTCACTAATAATCTTACTTCTTCATCCCACCACTCACTACCCTTTCTAATCTGCCCACCTCCCATGCTTCTCATGCCACAAGCACCTTTTGCGCAAGCCATCTCTGCTTCCCTAAATACATCCCATTCCTTCCCCACTCCCCTTACCTCCTTTGTTCTCACCTTTTTCCATTCTGTATTCAGTCTCTCCTGGTACTTCCTCACACAAGTCTCCTTCCCAAGCTCACTTACTCTCACCACTCACTTCACCCCAACATTCTCTATTCTTTTCTGAAAACCTCTACAAATCTTCACCTTCGCCTCCACAAGATAATGATCAGACATCCCTCCAGTTGCTCCTCTCAGCACATTAGCATCCAAAAGTCTCTCTTTCATGCGCCTATCAATTAACACGTAATCCAATAACGCTCTCTAGCCATTTCTCCTACTTACATACGTATACTTATGTATATCTCTCTTTTTAAACCAGGTATTCCTAATCACCAGTCCTTTTTCAGCACATAAATCTACAAGCTCTTCACCATTTCCATTTACAACACTGAACACCCAATGTATACCAATTATTCCCTCAACTGCCACATTACTCACCTTTGCATTCAAATCATCTATCACTATAACCTGGTCTCGTGCATCAAAACCACTAACACACTCATTCAGCTACTCTCAAAACACTTGCCTCACATGATCTTTCTTCTCATGCCCAGGTGCATATGCACCAATAATCACCCATCTCTCTCCATCAACTTTCAGTTTTACCCATATCAATCTAGAGTTTACTTTCCTACACTTTATCACATACTCCCACCACTCCTGTTTCAGGAGTAGTGCTACTCCTTCCCTTGCTCTTGTTTTAGATATCTGGGAGTGGATTTGGCAGCAGATGGAACCATGGAAGTGGAAGTGAATCATAAGGTGAGGGAGGGGGCGAAAATTCTGGGAGCCTTGAAGAATGTATGGAAGTCGAGAACATTATCTCGGAAAGCAAAAATGGGTATGTTTGAAGGAATAGTGGTTCCAACAATGTTGTATGGTTGCGAGGCATAGGCTATGGATAGAGTTGTGTGCAGGAGGGTGAATGTGCTGGAAATGAGATGTTTGAGGACAATATGTGGTGTGAGGTGGTTTGATCAAGTAAGTAATAATAGGGTAAGAGAGATGTGTGGTAATAAAAAGAGTGTGGCTGAGAGAGCAGAAGAGGGTGTTTTGAAATGGTTTGGTCACATGGAGAGAATGAGTGAGGAAAGATTGGCCAAGAGGATATATGTGTCAGAGGTGGAGGGAATGAGGAGAAGTGGGAGACAAATTGGAGGTGGAGAGATGGAGTGAAAAAGATTTTGAGTGATAGGGGCCTGAACATGCAGGAAGGTGAAAGGCGTGCAAGGAATAGAGTGAATTGGAATGATGTGGTATACCGGGGTCGACGTGCTGTCAATGGATTGAGCCAAGGCATGTGAAGCGTCTGGGGTAAACCATGGAAAGTTCTGTGGGGCCTGGATGTGGAAAGGGAGCTGTGGTTTCGGTGCATTATTACATGACAGCTAGAGACTGAGTGTGAACGAATGTGGCCTTTGTTGTCTTTTCCTAGCGCTACCTCACACACGAGAGGGGAGGGTGTTGTTATTCCATGTGTGGCGGGGTGGCGATGGGAATGAATAAAGGCAGACAGTATGAATTATGTACATGGGTATATATGTATATGTCTGTGTGTGTATATATATGTATACATTGAGATGTATAGGTATGTATATGTGCCGTGTGTGTGGACGTGTATGTATATACATGTGTATGTGGGTGGGTTGGGCCATTCTTTCGTCTGTTTCCTTGCGCTACCTCGCTAACGCAGGAGACAGCGACAAAGCAAAATGATAAATAATATAATAATAATACATGCTTACACACAGACATATAAATTCCTATGAGTCCATGGGGAAAATGAAACACGATAAAATCCTGAGTGCACTTCCGTGTAATAATCACATCATCAGGGGAGATACAAGAAAGAAATATAATTCAGTTGATATACAACAAAGAGGCAACTAGGACACCATTTTGTAAACAAGTGATTGTCCATGACAGACAACGAGCATATCATAAACTTATCATGTGGACAAGAAGGGGTATTGTTTAAGAATTTTATCAACAATAAAGCTATCCAATTTGTATAGACCTTCAATAATATCAAGGTTATAATTCTTAGAAATTGTGATAAGTTTTATGTTGGGCAGACTGGTAAGGATCTTTTTGTTAAATACAGTATAAGAACAGGACAAGAATCAAATGCCTTGTTTAATCACATTAAAAACTATGATCAATGTATTAACTGGAGTAATGCCATCTCAGTTATTAAGTCTAACTCCAGTACCACAAGAAATATCATTGAATCTTCTATTATTAAATACACAAAGAATTATAACCTTAATATTAGTGAAGGTTTATACAAATTGGATAGCTTTATTGTTGATAAAATTTGTAAACAATTTCCCTTCTTGTCCACATAATAAGCATATGATACACTCGTTGTCCATCTTGGACAATCATTTGTTTACCAAGTGGCGTCCTAGTTGTCTCTTCATTGTATATCAACTGATTTATATTTCTTTCTAATATCTCCCCTGATGATGTAATTACTACACGAGTGCACTTGGGAACTTATTGTACAATGTTTCATATTTGCTTGCCTTCATCTATTCTTGGTGCAACCCCACCCCACAGGTTACAGCATCGCTAACCCCTGCTTCAGCGAGGTAGCACCAAGAAAAGAGACAAAAAGTTTGTTCACACTCAGTCTATAGCTGTCATGTATAATGCACCAAAACCACAGCTCCCTATCCACATCCAGGTCCCACAGACCTTTCCATAGTTTACCCCAGACATTTCACATGCCGACTCAGTCCACTGCCAGCACGTATGTATATATAAATATATATAGGTGTATGTACATGTATGTGCATATATGTATATATACGTGTGTGCTGAGGTGGTTTGGACGCATGGAGAAGGTGAGTGGGGAGGGACTGACAGGGAGGATGTGTGTGTCAGGGATGGGGGGTGGGATGAGAGGCAGGAGACCACATTAAAGGTGGAAGGATGGAGTGAAGGGGGTTTTGAGCAAATGGGGCCTGAACATGCAGGAGGGTGGGGGGCATGCGGGGAATGGAGTGAATCAGAAAAATGTGGTATGGCAGGGTGGCAACAGGAATGGGTGGGGACAGCAGGTGTGGATGTGTGCGTGTGTACATATGCATATGTCTGTGTATGTATATGTGTGTGTGCACTGAAATGTGTATGTGTGCGTGTGTGGGTGTTGGTGTATGTACATGTGTGTGTGGGTGGGTTGGGCCACTCCTCGTCTGTTTCCTTGAGCAACCTCGCTGGCACGGGAGACGGCGATTAAGTATGATAAAAAAAAATAAAAATTTATAATAAATATGTGTATGTGAATGGATGTGTCTTTCTTCGTCTGTTTCCTGGTGCTACCTCGCTAACATGGGAAACAGTAATCAAGTATAATAAAAATAAGTAATGAAAACAATATAGTTTACTGAATTCCTTGGAAACATGTAGTTCAACTTACATGAATACTCTGTATGCACTGGTCAATGACCTAGTGCTCTTTTCGCTCACATGAATGAAAACTTACATCTTATCTATTGGTCAAGAGCTTCTTCAATCATAAAGTGTAAAAGTTTCATAAACAGATATTTATTACAATCTGCTACTATACAGCTGACTGATGGAAAGAATATGAATGTTAGTAGAGGATTATTTAGTTTAGACAATGTCATCTTACATATATTTCGCAATGACTTGTGCAAGAGGGATGATGACCTGACACAGCCATAGTGACCTGAGTGGTACGGTTAAGTTTGTTACTTGAGTGTCCTCTGACGCCACGGGGATTCCCATACCACCCCCACTGCCTACTCCAGTGCCATGTAAGATGTGATCCTGTTAAGATTGACTGGTGTCTCTGTATATTTTCCTCCATCTGTGATTTGTTACTATTTGCTTCTGAAGATGTATTGAAATATACGAAAGCACTTAAGCAAACTTTCCAGCTTTGATATTTCCTTGCGATCTATAAATTCATCTGTGGTCATAACATATACATATATACACATGGACATATTCATACTTGCTTGCCTTCACCCATTCCCAGCACCACCCTGCCCTACAGGAAACAGCATCATCACCCCCTGCATCAGCAAGGTAGCGCCAGGAAAACAGACAAAAAAAGGGCCATATTCGTTCACATCAGTCTCTAGCTGTCATGTGTAATGCACCAAAACCACAGCACCCTATCTACATCCACACCCCACAGACCTTTCCATGGTTTACTCCAGATGTTTCACAAGCCCTGGTTCAGTCCATTGACAGCATGTTGAACCTGGTATACCACATTGTTCCACTTCACTCTATTCCTTGTATGCCTCTCACCCTCCAGCATGTTCAGGCCCTGATCACTCAAAATTTTTTTCACTCCATCCTTCCAAAAGAGAGGTGCTTGGCAATATGACCCCAATGCCACAAGATCTTGCCTAACAGAAGCCATTCAGCTGATCACAAAGAAAACTGAGATTCAAGATGTTTGAGGATATGGGAGGTGGAGTGGGACCCAGTGACTCTGGAAATAACAGAAGTCACGGCAACATGATATTTAGAGGTGATAGAAATACCATCCTTCTTTGGGTGATTCCAAGAAAGGAAAGTTCTGGGTTTAAACAAATATGAAACACACTAGCAAGCACAGATACATGTTTGGAAGCACACCCTTTCAGCACTTGGGGATGGATGCCACCAGGTACAGAAGTCTTCCTTGTGTCGAGTGAAATGCTGTTTGGAAATGACAAAAAAAGATTACAAGGAGGAGCATACTATTTGTAAGAGGAGCATCAGGGGATGAAAGAATGTTAGAGTTATCCAAGGAAGGGTTTGAGGTGAAAAAAAGGAACTAAACACTGTTGCTTTGTTAATGGGAGAAACGGTTAGTAATATACGAATGGAAAAGTGAGGGAAAAGTAAAGCTACATATGTTGTTAGAGATGCCTTCAGCTAAAGACCAGGAAAACATGCCAGTGGGTGAAAAAGAAAAGGTAATAACACTTCCTTTAGATAAAAGAACACTTTGCCTAAAAAACAAAGTAGATGCAATCATTATGACTACTGATGAATGCTGCAAGGACTCAGTGGAGGAATAGTTTTTCCAAGCCTAATATGCCAGATCCCTTGCCTGAATGGTTTCAGAATGGGAATGGTTGAAACCTGAAGAAGAGTGGATATAAGCTTCCACTCCTACAACAATAACCTCTACTAACAATCTACTGGAGAAAGAAGACATGAGAGACATTAATCTACTAAATGAAAGTCAAAACATAATTCTTGCAAGTTATTCCAGTCAGCTTTATTGAGGTGCCAACATTTATGTTTACAAAGGCTGCTGGAGATAGAGATGCTGTTAAAAAAGATACATTCATGAAAGTGTGGTCAGAAGAACTAACTGAGGAAAGTGTGTGTAGCTACAGTGCAAAGGAATAGATGTGAAAAGCAATTCTAGAGTGTTAGGAGAGTTGTTACAGCAGTCAGGAATATGGGTGGGTTGGGTAGTAATTTGCTACTGATCATTAAAAATAGAGAACAAGAGGGCTTCAACCCCCTAACCATCCCCAAGAGAGGAATTCAACCATTCCCTATGGTGAACGTTAAAAACTCCAACGTAAAGGATTCTCGGCTTGCAGGTGAGAGGAATCACAGCCTCTCAGCAGAAGTCTATATGGTCAAAGAAAGTTAATCAATTTGTAGAATTAGGAGACTTGTAACCAAACAGGAAAACTGTGGTAGTTGGCAGACAGACCTAGAGCCAGATGACATCAAAGTTTAGGAATTCAAAGTCTTCAAGGTAAGCCACAAGTTTATTGATTAGAGGAGCTTAGTTTGGATTTTCAAGGTATGTATGGATAATGATGAGGTGCCTGAAGGCTAGTGGAATGCATGTACAGTGCCACTGTATAAGGGCAAGGAAGACAAACAATCCCATCACAATTTATGGTCTGTGGTCCAATCCAGTGAATGTGGCCGACTTCCTGAGTGCTGTGGGAGCCTCATAGAAGGGATTCCTTAGGAAGGAAGGTAGGGCAAAGTGAGGTACTTATATTGGGGGTTTGAGGACTAAAGACAGTGTGAAAAGAAGGTACACAAAATCCTAAAAAATTAGAGAAGACTGTGCGGGGAGAGGCTACAACTGAGAGGACCAGAAGTATGTACAAGTTAGATATTTGGAAAACCTACACATTGACAAAAAGTATTTAAATGACAGAGACATACTTGTGTTTATGAAGGTAGAGACTATAGGGAGAACAGGAAAATTTTGTGAAACAGAATTGGGGTAACAGAGGCTAAAAGTGTGTAGAAATTGAAGTACACGGATGCAGGAAGATTCTATAAAGACCATCCTTCACAAAATACTATAAAAAACACACAACAGCTACAGTAAGACTTGCAGAGGATTTACCTCATGCTTAAGAAGGTCTCCCATAGTGTTATGACTTTATGTTCAGCAAAGATAAGACTACAGGAAGGATATGCATGTAATGTGCTGAAGATAGGTGAATCATCACTAAGTATATATATTACCTGTATTCCAGTCAATTTTGGTGGTAGTGATGGTTTTGTTCCACTAGGGGGTCTAGGTGGTGCTGGCTTGTTCCCAACACTTGGCTTGGATACTAAAACTGGCTTACTTGGAAGGGCTGGGTGGTAGCCACTTTCAGAGGGGGTTGAAGTAGGTAATTCATCCTGCAGTCAAATAACAATAGGTGAAGCAGCTACAAAGCAAGTAAGACCTAAAGGGATTCAGCATTATGAGCATGGTCTTAATTTTTTTTCATGATTGATTGCCATTTCCCATGCTAGCAAGTTAGCACCAGGAGCAGACAAAGAATGCCGGCATTCCCTCACGTCCATTCTCTAGCCGTCATGTGTAATGCACCAAAACTGCAGCTCCCTATCCACATGACAACTAGAGAATGGATGCAAGTGAATGTGGCTATCTTCATCTGTTCCTGGTGCTACCTCGCTAACTCAAGAAAGGGCAAATCAAGTATGCAAAAAAAATCTTGACCATAAATTCACTAATCAATAATATGTTCAACTACAAATACTAGTACTATAACTAAGATCAATTATGCAGTGTTGCTTTAGCTTACCTTTTTATTACCTACTGCATATTACAAAATGTTCAAGGACTGAATACAATTCTATAACATAAATGAGAAAAGAAAAGAAAAAATATAAAATCATAAGAATCTCCCAGAAAACAGCACGGCCACACATGGGGAGGCTCATGAAAAATCTTCATAAATTGCAACTTCATATCTCAAAGCATTAATTTACACGTTTCACTGGTTTCCGACTATCATTTATTTCTGTCTCTTAAATTAAACACTTTCAATAACAATCCCAAATCCATTCATTCTACTAGCTCACAACAACTAACAACTTACTTTACTCATGTGACAGCTTCCTTAATGATAAGACTGATCCACATAACTATTTTCCTTTCATACATAAATGCCATTTCCCAAGTGGGCAAGATAGCATCAAAAAGACATGACAGAGCTTTTGAAGGAAAATTTCTCACTTGGCTCCTTGCTCAGTTCCTTCTTTTAGAAAAGTAACAAAGGAGGGGAGGATTTGCAGCCACTTGCTCCCACCCCCCTTAGTTGCCTTCTATGCCATGCAGGGTATGCACAGGCAGTATTCTCTTTCCCCTATCTCCAGGGATAATCTGAAGTTCTCAATTCTATGCTGTACTCTCCTATTCCACAATCATACTCCGAGAAGACACTTTAACTATGGCACTATAAATGGAAAATTTCAGACAACACCACAATGAACTTCCACATATATGAGAGGAGCGTTTAAACCATTCATTCATATGTATACAAAGACTGAACCACTCTTCATCAATACCCTTAACATAGACACAATTTTCCTTTCTTTACTCCTTCAAATGTCCTAACAATGTGACTACTTCAAGCTCAATTCTGCATTACAAATTAATAAAAAATGTAAATAAAACTGTAGCATTCATTAAATCAATACCTAAAAGTACAAATAATTTCCTACAGAGCAACTTTATGGTATATAAGGAACATGATCTCAACATTATCATGATACATCTAATATTTATTTCTATGTGTTCGATAGAGTGACAGATCCAAGTATATGCAAGTGGAATAAAAGACAATTTGCAAGCAGCGGCAAATGATTATCTAAAGATAAGGGGTAATCATGTGATATCGAACAAAAAAGTTCGAGGAAGTCATAAAACTACAAGTAGTAAAGGGGGAGTGTGTTGTATGGCAATGGATAAAAGAACTTAACGGATATGGAAAACTAGCAAAAATAATATAAATGAGAGTAATGACATCTAACTGGAGCTGATAAAAACTGTGGAGGGAGGTTTTGGTAAAAGAGGCATGAGGGCAATTCTATGAAATTTTTCAAAAACATGAAAATCAAAAGAATTTTTTTTTCGTCTTCCTTCGTCCTTAATGTAATTACCACAACCAATGTTTGAAAGAGATTCTGCATAAGGAACTCTTCTGTTTGAGATAAAATCATTCATCACAAAGACATTCAGAAGATAGGTGGCAGCTAGTAAGCAGCCAACAACCAGGGAGGTACATTACTAGTACTACCTGCCTGGGTATCGAGATGGTCACTGCTGCTTTGTGAGCCAGCACTCTAGTACTCCTAAGTTACACTCCTCTAACCTAAGGAGTTGTCTTTTTCTTTTTGCCTCACCCATATGCAGACTACCGGCATTCTGTCTAAAATCTCTTCTTGTCATGCATAACACTTGACAACACTTAACTCAGCTCATTTTTCATAACTCTAGATTTCCCTGCAATGAGCACTATGCACTGGCCCTGCCTTTTGGCAAAATGGTAGGGAGCAGTAGACAGAAGTAGTAGGTAGAGACATTTAGACATGAGGATCAGATAGTAGTAGTACTAGGTAGAAATAGTCAGAAGGAACATTAGATAGGAGGTGCTGCAAACACTGCGCTAGAGTTACCCTCTATCAGTGTTCTCTTAAAAATGATGCACTGAAGAAGTGGTACTGGAGTTCACTAGTTATGGAAATTCTATTGCCAAGGCCACCCCACTGAGGGAGATCCAGTTGGAATGGGCATCAGAGATATAGATAGAAAGATAGATAGATATATAGATAGATACATCCATATACAGATACATAAATAGACAGATAGGTAGCAAGTTCATCAGCATTCATCAAAGAATCAATACATCAATATATATACATGTATATACATGTGTACGTGGGTGGGTTGGGCCATTCTTTCGTCTGTTTCCTAGCACTACCTTGCTAACACGGGAGATGGCAATTAAGTAAAATAAATATATTTTATTTATTTATTATACTTTGTAGCTGTCTCCCACTTTAGCGAGGTAGCGCTAGGAAAAGATAACAAAGGCCACATTCGTTCACACTCAGTCTCTAGCTGTCATGTATAATGCACCGAAACGACAGCTCCCTTTCCGAATCCAGGCCCTACAAAACTTTCCATGGTTTACCCCAGATGCTTCACATGCCCTGATTCAATCCACTGACAGAAGGTCGACCACAGTATACCACATAGTTACATTTCACTCTATTCCTTGCATGCCTTTCACCCTCCTGCATGTTCAGGCACCGATCACTCAAAATCTTTTTCGCTCCATCCTTCCACCACCAATTTGGTCTCCCACTTCACCTCGTCCCCTCCACCTCTGACACATATATCCTCTTCGTCAATCTTTCCTCACTCATTCTCTCCATGTGATCAAACCATTGCAATACACCCTCTTCTGCTCTCTAAACCACACTCTTTTTATTACCACACATCTCTCTTACCATTTCATTACTTACTTGATCAAACCACCTCACACCACATATTGTCCTCAAACATCTCATTTCCAACACATCCACCCTCCTCCGCACAGCCCCATCTATAGCCCACGCCACGAATCCATATAATATTGTTGGAACCACAATTCCTTCAAACATACCCATACCCAGAACATTTGCCCCCTCCCCCACCCTATAAATAACTCCTGCTTACATGGTTCCATCTGCTGCCAAATCCGCTCCCAGATATCTAAAACACTTCACTTCCTCTAGCTTTCCTCCATTCAAACTTACCTCCCAATTGACTTGTCCCTCAACCCTACTGTACCTAATAACCTTGCTCTTATTCACATTTACTCTCAGCTTTCCTCTTTCAAACACTTTACCAAACTCAGTCACCAGCTTCTGCAGTTTCTCACCCGAGTCAGCTACCAGCGCTGTATCATCAGCGAACAACAACTGACTCACTTCCCAGGCCCTCTCATCCACAACAGACTACATACTTGCCCCTCTCTCCAAAACTCTTGCATTCACCTCCCTAACAACACCATCCATAAACAAATTGAACAACCATGGAGAAATCACGCACCCCTGTCAGAAACTAACATTCACTGAGAACCAATCACTTTCCTCTCTTCCTACACGTACACATGTTTTACATCCTCAATAAAACTTTTCACTACTTCTAGCAACTTGCCTCCCACACCATACACTCTTAATACCTTCCACAGAGCTTCTCTATCAACTCTATCATATGCCTTCTCCAGATTCATAAATGCTACATAAAAATCCATTTGTTTTTCTAAGTATTTCTCACATACATTCTTCAAAGAAAATGCTTGGTCCACACATCCTCATCCTCTACCACTTCTGAAACCACACTGCTCTTCCCCAATCTGATGCTCTGTACATGCCTTCACCCTCTCAATCAATACCCTCCCATATAATTTCCCATATAATACTCAACAAACTTACACCTCTGTAATCTGAACACTCACCTTTATCCCCTTTGCCTTTGTACAATGGCACCATACATGCATTCCACCAATCCTCAGGCACTTCACCATGAGCCATACATACACTGAATATCATCACCAACCAGTCCACAACACAGTCATCCCCTTTTTTAATAAATTCCAATGCAATACCATCAGAACCCGCTGCCTTGCCGGCTTTTATCTTCCGCAAAGCTTTCACTACCTCTTCTCTGTTTACAAAATCATTCTCCCTGACCCTCTTACTTCGCACACCACCTCGACCAAAGCACCCTATATCTGCCACTCTATCATCTAACACATTCAACAAACTTTCAAAATACTCACTCCATCTCCTTTTCACATCACCACTAATTGTTATCACCTCCCAATTAGCCCCCTTCACCGATGTTCCAATTTGTTCTCATGTCTTACGCACTTTATTTACCTCCTTCCAAAACATCTTTTTATTCTCCCTAAAATTTAATGATACTCTCTCACCCCAACTCTCATTTGCCCTCTTTTTCACCTCTTGCACCTTTCTCTTGACCTCCCGCCTCTTTCTTTTATACGTCTCCCAGTCATCTGCACTATTTCCCTGCAAAAATCGACCAAATGCCTCTCTCTTCTCTTTCACTTACAATCTTACTTCTTCATCCCACCACTCATTACCATTTCTAATCTGCCCACCTCCCACCCTTCTCATGCCACAAACATCTTTTGCACAAGCCATCACTGGTTCCCTACACACATCCCATTCCTCCCCGACTCCCTTTACGTCCTTTGCTCTCACCTTTTTCCATTCTGCACTCAGTCTCTCCTGGTACTTCTTCACATGTCTCCTTCCCAAGCTCACTTACTCTTATATATATATATATATATATATATATATATATATATATATATATATATATATATATATATCTTTTTCTTTCTTTCTTTCATACTATTCGCCATTTCCCGCGTTAGCAAGGTAGCGTTAAGAACAGAGGACTGGGCCTCTGAGGGAATATCCTCACCTGGCCTCGTTCTCTGTTCCTTCTTTTGGAAAATCAAAAAAAAATGAGAGGGGAGGATTTCCAGCCCCCCGCTCCCTCCCCTTTTAGTCGCCTTCTACGACACGCAGGGAATACGTGGGAAGTATTCTTTCTCCCCTATCCCCAGGGATAATATAAATATATATATATATATATATATATATATATATATATATATATATATATATACACACATATATATATATATCCAGAGGAAGGAGAGTGAAATTGAAATACATTTCGCTGATAAAGAAAGGGTTATAAGGGATTATAAGGATCAGTGACAAAATTAGAATTAGTAAAACATAAGAAAAAGGAAAAGACCTAGATAAGAAAAAACTAAATCTCAAGAAAGTGGAGTGCAACGAAAAAAAAAGACTATTGCTAATAAAAAAAGGATTATGAGAGATTATAAGGATGAGTGATAAAATTAGGAAGAATGAATACAACATAGGAAGGGAGTTCAGAGAATGCAACCAGCTACCACATGGAGACATCACACACCCCTGCCGCAAACCTACATTCACTGAGAACCAATCACTTTCCTCTCTTCCTACACGTACACATGCCTTACATCCTCGATAAAAGCTTTTCACAGTTGTTAGAAGCAGTGAAAAGCTTTTATCGAGGATGTAAGGCATGTGTACGTGTAGGAAGAGAGGAAAGTGATTGGTTCTCAGTGAATGTAGGTTTGCGGCAGGGGTGTGTGATGTCTCCATGGTTGTTTAATTTGTTTATGGATGGGGTTGTTAGGGAGGTGAATGCAAGAGTTTTGGAAAGAGGGGCAAGTATGAAGTCTGTTGGGGATGAGAGAGCTTGGGAAGTGAGTCAGTTGTTGTTCGCTGATGATACAGCGCTGGTGGCTGATTCATGTGAGAAACTGCAGAAGCTGGTGACTGAGTTTGGAAAAGTGTGTGGAAGAAGAAAGTTAAGAGTAAATGTGAATAAGAGCAAGGTTATTAGGTACAGTAGGGTTGAGGGTCAAGTCAATTGGGAGGTGAGTTTGAATGGAGAAAAACTGGAGGAAGTGAAGTGTTTTAGATATCTGGGAGTGGATCTGGCAGCGGATGGAACCATGGAAGCGGAGGTGGATCATAGGGTGGGGGAGGGGGCGAAAATCCTGGGGGCCTTGAAGAATGTGTGGAAGTCGAGAACATTATCTCGGAAAGCAAAAATGGGTATGTTTGAAGGAATAGTGGTTCCAACAATGTTGTATGGTTGCGAGGCGTGGGCTATGGATAGAGTTGTGCGCAGGAGGATGGATGTGCTGGAAATGAGATGTTTGAGGACAATGTGTGGTGTGAGGTGGTTTGATCGAGTGAGCAACGTAAGGGTAAGAGAGATGTGTGGAAATAAAAAGAGCGTGGTTGAGAGAGCAGAAGAGGGTGTTTTGAAGTGGTTTGGGCACATGGAGAGGATGAGTGAGGAAAGATTGACCAAGAGGATATATGTGTCGGAGGTGGAGGGAACAAGGAGAAGAGGGAGACCAAATTGGAGGTGGAAAGATGAAGTGAAAAAGATTTTGTGTGATCGGGGCCTGAACATGCAGGAGGGTGAAAGGAGGGCAAGGAATAGAGTGAATTGGAGCGATGTGGTATACCGGGGTTGACGTGCTGTCAGTGGATTGAATCAAGGCATGTGAAGCGTCTGGGGTAAACCATGGAAAACTGTGTAGGTATGTATATTTGCATGTGTGGGCGTATGTATATACATGTGTATGGGGGAGGTTGGGCCATTTCTTTCGTCTGTTTCCTTGCGCTACCTCGCAAACGCGGGAGACAGCGACAAAGTATAATAATAATAATAATAATATATATATATATAGAAAGTTGATCTAAACTGTCACTTGTCATTCTCGGTCATGCTGTTTTGATGTGCAGAAGCTTGCATTGTATTTGCTTAAGTTTGCTGTAAATCTGGGTATTTTGATTGGCACACAATCACACACACACACATCCATGCCTGCATGCAAGCATAGCCACAAACATTCACACATACTGTGCAAGAGATGGGGCCCGAGTGCAGAACTCCTCTACCTAATGTCCAAATAATTTGCTTTGCTTATGACCAGCTTCATATGCTTTCTTGATTAAGTTTTATTTGAAATGTACTCCATGGTCCTTTTTCACATGATAATTGCGCTGTGATGTGTAAACTTAGTTTTTCATCTTAAGTATGTAAGCCATTTGTCTGACCACTGCTGCCTTTTGTCTCATATTTCTGCAGTATTTTGATCTCCCTGTTACCCTGTGTGTGTGGGTATGTCTATGTGTGTGAGGATTAGAATATGATAGTGCCTCTTTCTTCTTCACATGGCCTCTGTTTCTCTTGAACTGGAGTGGCACCCCAACATTATTAAGATACAAGGTTCTATATTATACTTTGTCGCTGTCTCCCGCGTTTGCGAGGTAGCGCAAGGAAACAGACAAAAGAAATGGCCCAACCCCCCCCCATACACATGTATATACATACGTCCACACACGCAAATATACATACCTACACAGCTTTCCATGGTTTACCCCAGACGCTTCACATGCCCTGATTCAATCCACTGACAGCACGTCAACCCCGGTATACCACATTGCTCCAATTCACTCTATTCCTTGCCCTCCTTTCACCCTCCTGCATGTTCAGGACCCGATCACACAAAATCTTTTTCACTCCATCTTTCCACCTCCAATTTGGTCTCCCCCTTCTCCTCGTTCCCTCCACCTCCGACACATATATCCTCTTGGTCAATCTTTCCTCACTCATTCTCTCCATGTGCCCAAACCACTTCAAAACACCCTCTTCTGCTCTCTCAACCACGCTCTTTTTATTTCCACACATCTCTCTTACCCTTACGTTACTCACTCGATCAAACCACCTCACACCACACATTGTCCTCAAACATCTCATTTCCAGCACATCCATCCTCCTGCGCACAACTCTATCCATAGCCCACGCCTCGCAACCATACAACATTTTTGGAACCACTATTCCTTCAAACATACCCATTTTTGCTTTCCGAGACAATGTTCTCGACTTCCACACATTCTTCAAGGCTCACAGAATTTTCGCCCCCTCCCCCACCCTATGATCCACTTCCGCTTCCATGGTTCCATCCGCTGCCAGATCCACTCCCAGATATCTAAAACACTTCACTTCCTCCAGTTTTTCTCCATTCAAACTCACCTCCCAATTGACTTGACCCTCAACCCTACTGTACCTAATAACCTTGCTCTTATTCACATTTACTCTTAACTTTCTTCTTTCACACACTTTACCAAACTCAGTCACCAGCTTCTGCAGTTTCTCACATGAATCAGCCACCAGCGCTGTATCATCAGCGAACAACAACTGACTCACTTCCCAAGCTCTCTCATCCCCAACAGACTTCATACTTGCCCCTCTTTCCAAAACTCTTGCATTCACCTCCCTAACAGCCCCATCCATAAACAAATTAAACAATCATGGAGACATCACACACCCCTGCCGCAAACCTACATTCACTGAGAACCAATCACTTTCCTCTCTTCCTACACGTACACATGCCTTACATCCTCGATAAAAACTTTTCACTGCTTCTAACAACTTGCCTCCCACACCATATATTCTTAACACCTTCCACAGAGCATCTCTATCAACTCTATCATATGCCTTCTCCAGATCCATAAATGCTACATACAAATCCATTTGCTTTTCTAAGTATTTCTCACATACATTCTTCAAAGCAAACACCTGATCCACACATCCTCTACCACCTCTGAAACCACACTGCTCTTCCCCAATCTGATGCTCTGTACATGAAAAAGGACTGATGATTGGGAATAACTGGTTTAAAAAGCGAGATATACATAAGTATACGTATGTAAGTAGGAGAGATGGCCAGAGAGCGTTATTGGATTACGTGTTAATTGACAGGCGTGCAAAAGAGAGACTTTTGGATGTTAATGTGCTGAGAGGTGCAACTCGAGGGATGTCTGATCATTATCTTGTGGAGGCTAAGGTGAAGATTTGTATGGGTTTTCAGAAAAGAAGAGTGAATGTTGGGGTGAAGAGGGTGGTGAGAGTAAGTGAGCTTAGGAAGGAGACTTGTGTGAGGAAGTACCAGGAGAGACTGAGTACAGAATGGAAAAAGGTGAGAACAAAGGAAGTAAGGGGAGTGGGGGAGGAAGGGGATGTATTTATGGAATCAGAGATGGATTGCGCTAAAGATGCTTGTGGCATGAGAAGCGTGGGAGGTGGGTTGATTAGAAAGGGTAGTGAGTGGTGGGATGAAGAAGTAAGATTATTGGTGAAAGAGAAGAGAGAGGCATTTGGACGATTTTTGCAGGGAAAAAATGCAAGTGAGTGGGAGATGTATAAAAGAAAGAGACAGGAGGTCAAGAGAAAGGTGCAAGAGGTGAAAAAGAGGGCAAATGAGAGTTGGGGTGAGAGAGTATCATTAAATTTTAGGGAGAATAAAAAGATGTTCTGGAAGGAGGTAAATAAAGTGCGTAAGACAAGGGAGCTAATGGGAACTTCAGTGAAGGGCGCTAATGGGGAGGTGATAACAAGTAGTGGTGATGTGAGAAGGAGATGGAATGAGTATTTTGAAGGTTTGTTGAATGTGTTTGATGATTGAGTGGCAGATATAGGGTGTTTTGGTCGAGATGGTGTGCAAAGTGACAGGGTTAGGGAAAATGATTTGGTAAACAGAGAAGAGGTAGTAAAAGCTTTGCGGAAGATGAAAGCCGGTAAGGCAGCAGGTTTGGATGGTATTGCAGTGGAATGTATTAAAAAAGGGGGTGATTGTATTGTTGACTGGTTGGTAAGGTTATTTAATGTATGTATGACTCATGGTGAGGTGCCTGAGGATTGGCGGAATGCGTGCATAGTGCCATTGTACAAAAGCAAAGGGGATAAGAGTGAGTGCTCAAATTACAGAGGTATAAGTTTGTTGAGTATTCCTGGTAAATTATATGGGAGGGTATTGATTGAGAGGGTGAAGGCATGTACAGAGCATCAGACTGGGGAAGAGCAGTGTGGTTTCAGAAGTGGTAGAGGATGTGTAGATCAGGTGTTTGCTCTGAAGAATGTATGTGAGAAATACTTAGAAAAGCAAATGGATTTGTATGTAGCATTTATGGATCTGGAGAAGGCATATGATAGAGTTGATAGAGATGCTCTGTGGAAGGTATTAAGAATATATGGTGTGGGAGGAAAGTTGTTAGAAGCAGTGAAAAGTTTTTATCGAGGATGTAAGGCATGTGTACGTGTAGGAAGAGAGGAAAGTGATTGGTTCTCAGTGAATGTAGGTTTGCGGCAGGGGTGTGTGATGTCTCCATGGTTGTTTAATTTGTTTATGGATGGGGTTGTTAGGGAGGTGAATGCAAGAGTTTTGGAAAGAGGGGCAAGTATGAAGTCTGTTGTGGATGAGAGAGCTTGGGAAGTGAGTCAGTTGTTGTTTGCTGATGATACAGCGCTGGTGGCTGATTCATGTGAGAAACTGCAGAAGCTGGTGACTGAGTTTGGTAAAGTGTGTGAAAGAAGAAAGTTAAGAGTAAATGTGAATAAGAGTAAGGTTATTAGGTACAGTAGGGTTGAGGGTCAAGTCAATTGGGAGGTAAGTTTGAATGGAGAAAAACTGGAGGAAGTAAAGTGTTTTAGATATCTGGGAGTGGATCTGGCAGCGGATGGAACCATGGAAGCGGAAGTGAATCATAGGGTGGGGGAAGGGGGCGAAAATCCTGGAAGCCTTGAAGAATGTGTGGAAGTCGAGAACATTATCTCGGAAAGCAAAAATGGGTATGTTTGAAGGAATAGTGGTTCCAAAAATGTTGTATGGTTGCGAGGCATGGGCTATGGATAGAGTTGTGCGCAGGAGGGTGGATGTGCTGGAAATGAGATGTTTGAGGACAATGTGTGGTGTGAGGTGGTTTGATCGAGTAAGTAATGTAAGGGTAAGAGAGATGTGTGGAAATAAAAAGAGCATGGTTGAGAGAGCAGAAGAGGGTGTTTTGAAATGGTTTAGGGAACATGGAGAGAATGAGTGAGGAAAGATTGACCAAGAGGATATATGTGTCGGAGGTGGAGGGAACGAGAAGTGGGAGACCAAATTGGAGGTGGAAAGATGGAGTGAAAAAGATTTTGAGTGATCGGGGCCTGAACATGCAGGAGGGTGAAAGGTGGGCAAGAAATAGAGTGAATTGGATCAATGTGGTATACCGGGGTTGACGTGCTGTCAGTGGATTGAATCAGGGCATGTGAAGCGTCTGGGGTAAACCATGGAAAGTTCTGTGGGGCCTGGATGTGGAAAGGGAGCTGTGGTTTCGGGCATTATTGCATGACAGCTAGAGACTGAGTGTGAATGAATGGGGCCTTTGTTGTCTTTTCCTAGCGCTACCTCGCACACATGAGGGGGGAGGGGGATGGTATTCCATGTGTGGCGAGGTGGCGATGGGAATGAATAAAGGCAGACAGTGTGAATTGTGTGCATGGGTATATATGTATGTGTCTGTGTGTGTATATATGTGTGTACACTGAGATGTATAGGTATGTATATTTGCGTGTGTGGGCGTGTGTGGGTGTACATTGTGTATGGGGGTGGGTTGTGCCATTTCTTTCGTCTGTTTCCTTGCGCTACCTCGCAAACGCGGGAGACAGCGACAAAGCAAAATAAAATAAATATATATAATATTTATCTATTTTTCTATACTTTGTTGCTGTTTCCCGTATTAGCGAGATAGTGCAAGGAAACAGACGAAAGAATGGCCCAACCCACGCACATACACATATATATATATATACACGTCCACACATGCACATATACATACCTATATATCTCAACGTATACATATACATATACACACACAGACATATACATATATACACGTACATAATTCATACTGTCTGCCCTTGTTCATTCCCGTCGCGCAAGGAAACACACAAAAGAATAGCCTAACCCACCCACATACACATATGTATATACATAAACGTCCACACACACACATATACATAACTATACATCTCAACGTATACATATATATACGGACATAGACAAAGACATTTTTTTACTTTTTTTTAAATTTTGCTTTGTCACTGTCTCCCACGTTTGCGAGGCAGCGCAAGGAAACAGATGAAAGAAATGGCCCAACCCACCCTCATACACATGTACATACATACATGTCCACACACGCAAATATACATACCTATACATCTCAATGCACACATATATATACACACATAGACACATACATATATACCCATGCACACAATTCACACTGCCTGCCTTTATTCATTCCCATCGCCACCTCGCCACACATGGAATACCATCCCCCTCCCCCTCATGTGTGCGAGGTAGCGCTAGGAAAAGACAACAAAGGCCCCATTCGTTCACACTCAGTCTCTAGCTGTCATGCAATAATGCCCGAAACCACAGCTCCCTTTCCACATCCAGGCCCCACACAACTTTCCATGGTTTACCCCAGACGCTTCACATGCCCTGATTCAATCCACTGACAGGACGTCAACCCCGGTATACCACATTGATCCAATTCACTCTATTTCTTGCCCACCTTTCACCCTCCTGCATGTTCAGGCCCCGATCACTCAAAATCTTTTTCACTCCATCTTTCCACCTCCAATTTGGTCTCCCACTTCTCCTCGTTCCCTCCACCTCCGACACATATATCCTCTTGGTCAATCTTTCCTCACTCATTCTCTCCATGTTCCCTAAACCATTTCAAAACACCCTCTTCTGCTCTCTCAACCACGCTCTTTTTATTTCCACACATCTCTCTTACCCTTACATTACTTACTCGATCAAACCACCTCACACCACACATTGTCCTCAAACATCTCATTTCCAGCACATCCATCCTCCTGTGCACAACTCTATCCATAGCCCACGCCTCGCAACCATACAACATTGTTGGAACAACTATTCTTTCAAACATACCCATTTTTGCTTTCCGAGATAATGTTCTCGACTTCCACACATTCTTCAAGGCTCCCAGGATTTTCGCCCCCTCCCCCACCCTATGATTCACTTCCGCTTCCATGGTTCCATCCGCTGCCAGATCCACTCCCAGATATCTAAAACACTTTACTTCCTCCAGTTTTTCTCCATTCAAACTTACCTCCCAATTGACTTGACCCTCAACCCTACTGTACCTAATAACCTTGCTCTTATTCACATTTACTCTTAACTTTCTTTTCACACACTTTACCAAACTCAGTCACCAGCTTCTGCAGTTTCTCACATGAATCAGCCACCAGCACTGTATCATCAGCGAACAACAACTGACTCACTTCCCAAGCTCTCTCATCCACAACAGACTTCATACTTGCCCCTCTTTCCAAAACTCTTGCATTCACCTCCCTAACAACCCCATCCATAAACAAATTAAACAACCATGGAGACATCACACACCCCTGCCGCAAACCTACATTCACTGAGAACCAATCACTTTCCTCTCTTCCTACACGTACACATGCCTTACATCCTCGATAAAAACTTTTCACTGCTTCTAACAACTTGCCTCCCACACCATATATTCTTAATAACTTCCACAGAGCATCTCTATCAACTCTATCACATGCCTTCTCCAGATCCATAAATGCTACATACAAATCCATTTGCTTTTCTAAGTAATTCTCACATACATTCTTCAAAGCAAACACCTGATCCACACATCCTCTACCACTTCTGAAACCACACTGCTCTTCCCCAATCTGATGCTCTGTACATGCCTTCACCCTCTCAATCAATACCCTCCCATATAATTTACCAGGAATACTCAACAAACTTATACCTCTGTAATTTGAGCACTCACTCTTATCCCCTTTGCCTTTGTACAATGGCACTATGCATGCATTCTGCCAATCCTCAGGCACCTCACCATGAGTCATACATACATTAAATAACCTTACCAACCAGTCAACAATACAGTCCCCCCCTTTTTTTAATACATTCCACTGCAATACCATCCAAACCTGCTTCCTTGCCAGCTTTAATCTTCCACAAAGCTTTTACTACTCTTCTCTGTTTACCAAATCATTTTCCCTAACCCTCTCACTTTGCACACCACCTCGACCAAAACACCCTATATCTGCCACTCTATCATCAAACACATTCAACAAACCTTCAAAATACTCACTCCATCTCCTTCTCACATCACCACTACTTGTTACCACCTCCCCATTAGCGCCCTTCACTGAAGTTCCCATTTGCTCCCTTGTCTTACACACTTTATTTACCTTCTTCCAGAACATCTTTTTATTCTCCCTAAAATTTAATGATACTCTCTCACCCCAACTCTCATTTGCCCTCTTTTTCACCTCTTGCACCTTTCTCTTGACCTCCTGTCTCTTTCTTTTATACATCTCCCACTCAATTGCATTTTTTCCCTGCAAAAAATGCATAGACATATGGAAATCCTCCCCTCTCATTTTTTTTTTAATTTTCCAAAAGAAGGAACAGAGAATTGGGCCAGGTGAGGGTAGTCCCTCAAAGGCCCAGTCATCTGTTCTTAACGCTACCTCGCTAATGCGGGAAATGGCGAATAGTTTGAAAGAAAAAGAATATATACACATATACATAATTCATACTATCTGCCCTTATTCATTCCCGTCGCCAACCTGCCACACATGAAATGACAACCCCCCTCCTCCCGCATGTGCGCGAGGTAGCGCTAGGAAAAGACAACATAGGCCACATTCGTTCACACTCAGTCTCTAGCTGTCATGTTTAATGCACCGAAATCACAGCTCCCTTTCCACATCCAGGCCCCACAAAACTTTCCATGGTTTACCCCAGACGCTTCACATGCCCTGTTTCAATCCACTGAAAGCACGTCAACCCTGGTATACTACATCATTTCAGTTCACTCTATTCCTTGCACGCCTTTCACCCTCCTGCATGTTCAGGCCCCGATCACTCAAAATCTTTTTCACTCCATCTCTCCACCTCCAATTAGGTCTCCCACTTCTTGTTCCCTCCACCTCTGACACATATATCCTCTTTGTCAATCTTTCCTTTCTCATTCTCTCCATGTGACCAAACCAATTCAAAACACCCTCTTCTGCTCTCTCAACCACACTCTTTTAATTACCACACATCTCTCTTACCCTTTCATTACTTACTCAATCAAACCACCTCACACCACATATTGTCCTTAAACACTTCATATCCAGCACATCCACCCTCCTCCGCACAACTCTATCTATAGCCCACGCCTCGCAACCATATAACATTGCCGGAACCACTATTCCTTCATACATACCCATTTTTGCTTTCCAAGATAACGTTCTCGACTTCCACACATTTTTCAACGCTCCCAGAATTTTCGCCCCCTCCCCCACCCTACGATTCACTTCTGCTTCCATGGTTCCATCCGCTGCCAAATCAACTCCCAGATATCTAAAACACTTTACTTCCTCCAGTTTTTCTCCATTCAAACTTACCTCCCAATTGACTTGTCCCTCAACCCTACTGTACCTAATAACCTCGCTCTTATTCACATATACTTTCAGCTTTCTTCTTTCACACACTTTACCAAACTCAGTCACCAACTTCTGCAGTTTCTCACCCGAATCAGCCATCAGCACTGTATCATCGGCAAACAACAACTGACTCACTTCCCAAGCTCTCTCATCCACAACAGACTGCATACTTGCCCCTCTTTCCAAAACTCTTGCATTCACCTCCCTAACAACCCCATCCATAAACAAATTAAACAACCATGGGCTAGGAATGTGAGTCAGTTGTTATTCGCTGATGATACAGCACTGGTGGTTGATTTGGGTGAGAAAGTGCAGAAGATGGTGACTGAGTTTGGTGAAGTGTGTGAAAGAAGAAAGCCGAGAGTAAATGTGAATAAGAGCAAGGTTATTAGGTTCAGCAGGGTTGAGGGATAAGTTAACTGGGAAGTAAGTTTGAATGGAGAAAAACTGGAGGAAGTGAAATATTTTAGATATCTGGGAGTGGATTTAGCAGCGGATGGAACCATGGAAGTGGAAGTGAGTCACAGGGTGGGGGAGGGGGCGAAAGTTCTGGGAGCACTGAAGAATGTGTGGAAGGCCAGAACGTTATCTCGGAGAGCAAAAATGTTTGAAGGAATGGTGGTTCCAACAATGTTATATGGTTGCGAGACATGGGGTATAGATTGGGTTGTGCAGAGGAGGGTGGATGTTGTGGAAATGAGATGTTTGAGGACAATATGTAGAGCGAGGTGGTTTGATCAAGTAAGCAATGAAAGGGTAAAAGAGATGTGTGGTAATAAAAAGAGTGTGGTTGAGAGAGCAGAAGAGGGTGTATTGAAATGGTTTGGTCACATGGAGAGAATGAGTGAGGAAAGATTGACAAAGAGGATATATGTGTCAGAGGTGGAGGGAACGTGAAGTGGGAGACCAAACTGGAGGTGGAAGGATGGAGTGAAAAAGATACTGAGCGATTGGGGCCTGAACATACAGGAGGTTGAAAGTCATGCAAGGAACAGAGTGAATTGGAACGATGTGGTATACCAGGATTGATGTGCTGCCAATGGATTGAACCAGGGTATGTGAAGCGTCTGGGGGAAACCATGGAAAGTTTTGTGGGGCCTGGATGTGGAAAGGGAGCTGTGGTTTCAGTGCATTACACACGACAACTAGAGACTGGGTGTGAACGAATGTGGCCTTTGTTGTCTTTCCCTGCATGTCGTAGAAGGTGACTAAAAGGGGAGGGAGTGGGGGGCTGGAAACATTCCCCTCTCATCTAATTTTCCAAAAGAAGGAACAGAGAAGGGGGCTATGTGAGGATTCCCTCTAAGGCTTAGTCCTCTGTTCTTAATGCTACCTCGCTAATGTGGGAAATGGCGAATATGTACGGAAAAAAAATCAACTGACGCATATCTCAGTATCATTGTTATGAAAGTTCATGCAATACTGATATAACAAAAGGATGTATAATTCAGTATAACTATTTTGCCAAAAAGTGATACAGACAAAAGCTGTATGTCTAAGTAATACTCACATGACATTTCATGAATTTTGGGAATAATGATCAACTGGTGTGCTTGCCATTTACCATTTGTACCCTATTCAGAATAATTCTTTACAGGGCTTTTTCTCAAAATGAAATAAGCAAACTTTCACTACAAACACAGCAGGCAGACAGAAACTACTGAAATCAGTTATTAAGTACATTGGTCATGCCCTGTGCAGGTGTCTGCTATACTTCAACTTTGCATACTATTGTTGCCAGATTGCAATCACCCTATTCTAAGAACAATTCCTGAAACAATGATCATATCTAAACATTTATAACAGGATTTTATTTAGGTTTACTCTAACTACATCTATCTAGGTCACTCTGTATAACATACATCATTATTTTGGCAACTTGTCATATATCACACATGAGAAGTTCAACAGTTATAAAAAACAATTTACATGACCATAATTGATTTAGAAAATTAACATTAAAGCAAAAGGATTGCTAACACAAGAACAAAATACTGCTTTTTCCTGGAAGATTAATTTGACTAATAAAATATCACATAGAAAAGATCTATGATAGAAATGATATTGAAAGATGAAATTCAACATGTCTAACAACCATAAATGTAGCTAAATTATGCTAAAGTAATCTGCAAGCTGCTATGTGTGCAGGATATGTTGCTCTGTGGCCGTTTCTGGCAATGAAGCAATGGTAGGCTCACATGTTCATCAGTCACTACTTCACAAAGCAACAAGTAAGACATCAATAAATTCATATCAATTTTTCCTTAAATCAAGGAGCCCTATTGTGAAGAGAAGAAAACTAAAGATATGTTAGTGGTACTGCAAAGTGCAAGAACTCGGTTATAAGAGGGAAAACTCCTGGTGAGTGGCATTCTTGCAAGCTGAAGTTAATTTTGTACTGAGTGCCTGCTAGGAATACTGTGGAAAGCTTACCATTACTGAGGAACCTAACAATTTACAGATAACAGGTCATGTGGGCAAAAATCTCATCAGATTTAATGTAATTTCAGTGTAGATAAGCCTATAAAGGCCTAAATGAGGATCCTGATAGAGGTATGTATTACAAGATATGGCTTTTTACCAGTTACTTACCACAGGAGGTCTAGGGGGTGCAGGTTTATTAGCAGGGTTAGGGGGCACAGGGAGAGGTCCTCTTGTTGGTCGATCACTTGGAAAAGAAGGTTTCGCCGTAGTGGGAGGTGGAGGAGGGGCTGGACTACTCTTACTACTAGGCTGTAGGAGGATCAAGATTTTTTTCTTTTTAGGAATACAATATAAAAATACCACTATACAATATATATAAGCTTTAGATAAATAGGTCACACACTAAGTTTATGAAGCAGGGGGCAGCAATGCTGTTTCCTGTGGGGAGGGGTAGTGCTGGGAATGATTGAAGGCAAGTATGAAGTCAATTGGGAGGTAAGTTTGAATGGAGAAAAACTGGAGGAAGTGAAGTGTTTTAGATATCTGGGAGTGGATCTGTCAGCGGATGGAACCATGGAAGCGGAAGTGGATCATAGGGTGGGGGAGGGGGCGAAAATTTTGGGAGCCTTGAAAAATGTGTGGAAGTCGAGAACATTATCTCGGAAAGCAAAAATGGGTATGTTTGAAGGAATAGTGGTTCCAACAATGTTGTATGGTTGCGAGGCGTGGGCTATGGATAGAGTTGTGCGCAGGAGGATGGATGTGCTGGAAATGAGATGTTTGAGGACAATGTGTGGTGTGAGGTGGTTTGATCGAGTAAGTAACGTAAGGGTAAGAGAGATGTGTGGAAATAAAAAGAGCGTGGTTGAGAGAGCAGAAGAGGGTGTTTTGAAATGGTTTGGGCACATGGAGAGAATGAGTGAGGAAAGATTGACCAAGAGGATATATGTGTCGGAGGTGGAGGGAACGAGGAGAAGAGGGAGACCAAATTGGAGGTGGAAAGATGGAGTGAAAAAGATTTTGTGTGATCGGGGCCTGAACATGCAGGAGGGTGTAAGGAGGGCAAGGAATAGAGTGAATTGGAGCGATGTGGTATACAGGGGTTGACGTGCTGTCAGTGGAGTGAATCAAGGCATGTGAGGCGTCTGGGGTGGACCATGGAAAGCTGTGTAGGTATGTATACACGTGTGTGGACATGTGTATGTACATGTGTATGGGGGGGGGGGTTGGGCCATTTCTTTCGTCTGTTTCCTTGCGCTACCTCGCAGACGCGGGAGACAGCGACAAAGTATAAAAAAAAAAAAAAAAAAAAAAAAAATGAATATGTACATGTGAATATATGCATATGTCTGTGCATGCATATGTATGTACATGTGTATATAATGTATATGTGCGCGTATGGGTGTTTATGTATCTGTGGAAGTAGGAGACCAAATTGGAGGTGGAAAGATGGAGTGAAAAAGATTTTGTGTGATCAGGGCCCGAACATGCAGGAGGGTGAAAGGAGGGCAAGGAATAGAGTGAATTGGATCGATGTGGTATACCGGGGTTGACGTGCTGTCAATGGATTGAATCAGGGCATGTGAAGTGTCTGGGGTAAACCATGGAAAGCTGTGTATGTATATTTGCGTGTGTGGACGTGTATGTATATATATGTGTACGGGGGTGGGTAGGGCCATTTCTTTCGTCTGTTTCCTTGCGCTACCTCGCAAACGCGGGAGACAGCGACAAAAAAAAAAAAAAAAAATATATATATATTGGGAGGTGAGTTTGAATGGAGAAAAACTGGAGGAAGTGAAGTGTTTTAGATATCTGGGAGTGGATCTGTCAGCGGATGGAACCATGGAAGCGGAAGTGGATCATAGGGTGGGGGAGGGGGCGAAAATTTTGGGAGCCTTGAAAAATGTGTGGAAGTCGAGAACATTATCTCGGAAAGCAAAAATGGGTATGTTTGAGGGAATAGTGGTTCCAACAATGTTGTATGGTTGCGAGGCGTGGGCTATGGATAGAGATGTGCGCAGGAGGATGGATGTGCTGGAAATGAGATGTTTGAGGACAATGTGTGGTGTGAGGTGGTTTGATCGAGTAAGTAACGTAAGGGTAAGAGAGATGTGTGGAAATAAAAAGAGCGTGGTTGAGAGAGCAGAAGAGGGTGTTTTGAAATGGTTTGGGCACATGGAGAGAATGAGTGAGGAGAGATTGACCAAGAGGATATATGTGTCGGAGGTGGAGGGAACGAGGAGAAGAGGGAGACCAAATTGGAGGTGGAAAGATGGAGTGAAAAAGATTTTGTGTGATCGGGGCCTGAACATGCAGGAGGGTGAAAGGAGGGCAAGAAATAGAGTGAATTGGAGTCATGTGGTATACAGGGGTTGACGTGCTGTCAGTGGATTGAAGCAAGGCATGTGAAGCGTCTGGGGTAAACCATGGAAAGCTGTGTAGGTATGTATATTTGCGTGTGTGGACGTGTGTATGTACATGTGTATGGGGGGGGGGGGTTGGGCCATTTCTTTCGTCTGTTTCCTTGCGCTACCTCGCAAACGCGGGAGACAGCGACAAAGTATAAAAAAAAAAAAAAAAAAAATATATATATATATCCCTGGGGATAGGGGAGAAAGAATACTTCCCATGTATTCCTCACGTGTCGTAGAAGGCGACTAAAGGGGACGGGAGCAGGGGGCCAGAAACCCTCCCCTCCTTGTATTTTGACTTTCTAGAAAGGGAAACAGAGGAAGGAGTCACGCAGGGAGTGCTCATCCTCCTCAAAGGCTCAGATTGGGGTGTCTAAATGTGTGTGGATGTAACCAAGACGAGAAAAAAGGAGAGATAGGTAGTATCTTTGAGGAAAGGAACCTGGATGTTTTGGCTCTGAGTGAAACGAAGCTCAAGGGTAGAGGGGAAGAGTGGTTTGGGAATGTCTTGGGAGTAATGTCTGAGGTTAGTGAGAGGACAAGAGCAAGGGAAGGAGTAGCACTACTCCTGAAACAGGAGTTGTGGGAGTATGTGATAGAATGTAAGAAAGTAAATTCTAGATTGATATGGGTAGAACTGAAAGTTGATGGAGAGAGATGGGTAATTATTGGTGCATATGCACCTGGGCATGAGAAGAAAGATCATGAGAAGCAAGTGTTTTGGGAGCAGCTGAATCAGTGTTAGTGGATTTGATGCACAAGACCAGGTTATAGTGATGGGTGATTTGAATGCAAAGGTAAGTAATGTGGCAGTTGAGGGAATAATTGGTATACATGGGGTGTTCAGTGTTGTAAATGGAAATGGTGAAGAGCTTGTAGATTTATGTGCTGAAAAAGGACTGGTGATTGGGAATACCTGGTTTAAAAAGAGAGATATACATGAGTATACGTATGTAAATAGGAGAGATGGCCAAAGAGCATTATTGGATTACATGTTAATTGATAGGCGTGCGAAAGAGAGACTTTTGGATGTTAATGTGCTGAGAGGTGCAACTGGAGGGATATCTGATCATTATCTTGTGAAGGCGAAGGTGAAGATTTGTAGGGGTTTTCACAAAAGGAGAGAGAATGTTGGGGTGAAGAGAGTGGTGAGAGTAAGTGAGCTTGGGAAGGAGACTTGTGTGAGGAAGTACCAGGAGAGACCGAGTACAGAATGGAAAAAGGTGAGAACAAAGGAGGTAAGGGGAGTGGGGGAGGAATGGGATGTATCTAGGGAAATAGTGAAGGCTTGCGCAAAAGATGCTTGTGTAAGGAGAGGTTGACAAGGAGGATATAATATATATTTGAAGTGGAGAGGTCAAGGAGAATGGTGAAACCAACCTGGAAGTGAAAGTAGAAAAAAAAATTAGTGCTCAGGGCCTAAACAAGCTGGTAGGTGAAAGACATGAAGGGGATGGAGAGACTTGGTACTTGATGTGCTGTCAATGAACTGAACCAGGGAATATAAAGCACCTACAGGATACCATGGAGAGGTCTGTGGTTTTGATGTATTACACATGACAACTTTGCAATGGATGTGATAGAATGAGACTCTTCTGGCATTACTTTTCTAATGTGGAAAACATCGAATGAGTATGGATAAAAGCTACAAAGAAAATGAATATTCAACCAACCTGCCATGAACTCACCAGACACAGTAATCAATGACCCTACAATGCTATGTGATACCAATTTATGCTTCCTAGTTCTTAAAAGCAATTTCATTATATGCTAAATCCTCTCATTTACAACTCTTTCACTCTTCTGGATCTATAGCTTAAGTAAAATTATATAATTACCACATTCTTATAATTCAATGTCATTTCAATATTAGCTGTTGCAATATGACAATTTTATAACAAATTGTCAAGTTAACATTATACTGATGGATTCACCTCATGTTATCTAAGACTGCTATATATATAATCATGTCTGTTCTATGGCTTTAAACAAGGGCATATTACCTCCAAGGCAGAAGGATTTTCTTACAAGTTATGTGAAGTACAACAAAACTACCAACAGAGTTTACTAAGTCATTCACTCTCTATGACAGAACAATGACTAAAAGTTTGGTATTTAAATTTTCTTTCCCTGCCTTGTTTAGATCAAATGATGATTTGATTAACGAATCAAGACAGTCTAATAGGTAGGTGATTGTATGATTCTGAAATTAGTCTTGGATAAAGAGAACATTTGGCACTGTTATAATGTACTAGAAATCAATTCCAGTGAATAATATAACTTGAAAAAAGAAAAAATTAAAGCTTCAGAGCAGAATCTGAATCAGTCTAAAACATAAACTGTATGTTAGAGATAATTGTACATCACAAGTCACACACTCATGCAGAAATATGTGATGAGCAACACATCAAGTCACCAATAAAATAAGGCATGCATATGGAAGCTCTAGAAAAAAGTAAATAATTGAAAATGTTATTCAAATAAACCTGACAGCCCTTTCCCATTATATAGTGAATCTAAAGAAACAAAAAGTATAAGAAAAAACTGGCCAAACCATTAAAATGCTTCTGTGCCCAAGATAATCCCAAAATTACTCCATACAGTATCAATAACATGGACACAGCTCAGAACTATGGGTGTTGTCAATAAAAACATAAATCTTATAAATATAACATTCCTTCTTTAAATATTTTACAGTATTTATGTCACTGGCGAACATAAACATGGCAAACCTTTGGACTAGGTGGTATACTGTTATTATCTGCTGTGTGCTGAGAATCCAGCGACGTGTCTCGTGCTGGAACATTTGGTGCAGGTTTTCTTCCAGGAGGTAATAATGGCCCACTTCTGTTCGTAGCTGAAAAAAAAATACAAAAAATAGAGCAAATGTATTAATCCCAGTAAGGAAAGAACAACTATGTTGAAAATGGAGAATCAACTGTCATAACCCACCTTCCACACGTTAAACATGATTCCAGCTAATGGTATACTAACATATAATTGACTATTAACTGCAATTGTGGACACAATTTACAGTATATGAGGATATATTATATGAAATTAAGAGAGAAACTGTAGAGAGAATACATTGATACATATCTTACGATTAATCTGAGAACTGCCTTCTGCCCTCCCTCTCCCACCCACCCACTCACCAACAAACACACACACAAACACATAGCTTTCTGGTAGTCAGAAACTTCAAACTTCTTGGTTTCACAACAGACAATAGCTTAACAAGGAGGAGTAATGTCTTAACAATCATTAAATCTTCTTCATACCATTTGCACCTTCTATAACATCATTCTACCTAAGTCTAGGTAGCCCCCAGCCTAGTCCTAGAGTGACCACCTAAAAAGAGTGCAGAAAAGGGGATGCAGAATAATCCTAGGCCCTTCTCGCACCACCTACAAAGAGGTCTTCATCTCAATGAACCTGTCCAACCAACACTGGCAGCTCATATGGCAGTTTGGCAATAAACTACTGACATCCCAACATCATAGAGACCTTCTCCCCCACACCCGTACACCATGGACTGCCATTCATTATTACTATCAACTTGTTCCCATGAGAGCTTGTACAGACAGATATAAGAACAGTCCTAAACCTACAACTGTGAATTTCATAAGCAATCAATGAGCAAGTGTATAGCTATTCAAGTGAACAGCTCAAATTTCCCTTAGTCCTAATGGTATGTCAACTTCTGTACTACTGTAACAATCTATCACTTAATTCTCACTTAAGCTCATAATGTATAAAACATACCACTGACTCTGTAATCATCCCTGTATATCCGCCATCCTGGCTATCTCACCAATATGCTTATCCAAAGTCTGGAAATATCCAGCTCATCCTAATCTTAAGGTCTTGCATGATTAGTTAACTTGTAACTATCATGGCCTTCCAGTTCTGTAGTATCTGTAATACCCAAGTTATGCATATTCGACCAAATGGCTGCCTACATCCAATAATCAGATATTCATATAAATTTTCATCAATTTAACACACCCAAAACACAAGCTATGGAAACTACTGAAAACAGTGGGCTGGGAGGGGAGGATGAAGGTGTTTCTGGAGCTGCTCAATGGACTCCAAATATAACTGTTGCAGTGGAACAGGAACCTGTGGGTAATGTAACACAATCCAAGGGACTGAACAAAGGTATAGAAAGAATTCTGTATAAAGCACTGTTGGGGCAATTGCAGTTTATCGTTCAGTAGATAAAAAGTTTAGAAGAGTACAGAGCATTTAGTATCAGTAACTGCTAGGAAAAGGATTATAGATGACTATAAACTCAGAGGCTGAATTAAAACTACTGAACTTAGCTATAGAGAGGGTGGAACCATATTTAGCGAGATTAATAAACTAGGAATTTCACAGAAAATCTTTAATTGTTTTTGGACCTGACAAAGTTCATGCACCAGACAGAGAGTAAAAGGGAATAAAACATGAAATGCTCAACATCATTGGGACTACTATACCTTCAAACATATCCATGTTTGTCCTTCCGGATAACAACCTCAAGCATTCCTCAATGTACCTAGATCCTTCGCCCCCCTCACCCACCCTATGACTCACTTTCACTTCCATGGTTCCATTCACTGCCACGTCCAATCCCTCATATCTAAAACACTTCACTTCTTCCACATTTTTTTCATTCAAACTTACATCCCAACCTACCTGTTCCTCTGCCTAGCTAAACCTAATATCTTTGCTGTTATTCACATCTAGTTTCTACTTCCTCCTTTTACACAGTCTCCCTACTCAGTCACCAACTTCTGCAGTTTCTCACTTGCATCTGCTACCAATGCTGTTTTATCTGCAAACAATAATTGATGCACTTCCCAAGCCTCTTAACTCCCTATAGACTGCACACTTGCCCTCTCTGTACATTTACCTCCCTCACCACCCCATCCATAAACTAATCAAGCAACCATGGTGACATCACACACCCCTGCTATAGACCAACCTTCATATCTCCTCTCTTCCTCATCATACACATGCCTTATATTCATGATAAACACTTTTCAGTAATTCAAGTAGGTTTCCTCTCATATATATTCATAAGACCTTCCACATTGCATCTCTATCAACCTTATCACATACATGCTTTCTCGAGATCTATAAATGCCACAGACAAATGTTTCATTTTGCCTCCACCCCTTACATTAAAGATGTACAATCCACCCATAGGCCCATTAAAACATTTAACTCTGAAATAATGGCTTCTGTTAACAGAGAGATTTGGGCTAGACACAGATTCCCTTACCATCTGGCTAACATCTCCTGACAGCTGACGGCCATAACTAATTACCTACTTTTGCCTCTTGTTACGTTGGTCAAATACCAAACACAGATAAAAAGTTATAAAAATATATTTATAATAGCAAAAATAAACATGGCTCTCTCGTACCATAAACAATACAATTTATACTTGATTCAATGATCCCTCTCTATCTTACTTTACATCTCTTTAGCAAATATACTGGCCTCAAATATATAACATAAGTGTTTGAAATGACTGAGATGTGTACAGAGTACACTATAAATTTACCAACAGCTTTGTATCACATCCTTTCTCTATGGCCATTCTGTGAGAGAGATCTGACCTTGGCCTTCTCCCAGTTTCTATACAAATTCTTTATATCACTTTCTCTTGTCTCTTAAATATGTTTTGTCCTTCCATAATTTGTAATAATATCAAAAATATTTACTCTGAATTTGTTTACACTCTAACAAACAAAATCTCTTATATTAATTATATTATTTTATTTTTTTTATTATACTTAGTCGCTGTCTCCCGCATTTGCGAGGTAGCGCAAGGAAACAGACGAAAGAAATGGCCCAACCCACCCCCATACACATGTATATACATACGTCCACACACGCAAATATACATACCTACACAGCTTTCCATGGTTTACCCCAGACGCCTCACATGCCCTGATTCAATCCACTGACAGCACGTCAACCCCGGTATACCACATCGCTCCAATCCACTCTATTCCTTGCCCTCCTTTCACCCTCCTGCATGTTCAGGCCCCGATCACACAAAATCTTTTTCACTCCATCTTTCCACCTCCAATTTGGTCTCCCTCTTCTCCTTGTTCCCTCCACCTCCGACACATATATCCTCTTGGTCAATCTTTCCTCACTCATCCTCTCCATGTGCCCAAACCACTTCAAAACACCCTCTTCTGCTCTCTCAACCACGCTCTTTTTATTTCCACACATCTCTCTTACCCTTACGTTACTCACTCGATCAAACCACCTCACACCACACATTGTCCTCAAACATCTCATTTCCAGCACATCCATCCTCCTGCGCACAACTCTATCCACAGCCCACGCCTCGCAACCATACAACATTGTTGGAACCACTATTCCTTCAAACATACCCATTTTTGCTTTCCGAGATAATGTTCTCAACTTCCACACATTCTTCAAGGCCCCCAGGATTTTTGCCCCCTCCCCCACCCTATGATCCACTTCTGCTTCCATGGTTCCATCCGCTGCCAGATCCACTCCCAGATATCTAAAACACTTCACTTCCTCCAGTTTTTCTCCATTCAAACTCACCTCCCAATTGACTTGACCCTCAACCCTACTGTACCTAATAACCTTGCTCTTATTCACATTTACTCTTAACTTTCTTCTTCCACACACTTTTCCAAACTCAGTCACCAGCTTCTGCAGTTTCTCACATGAATCAGCCACCAGCGCTGTATCATCAGCGAACAACAACTGACTCACTTCCCAAGCTCTCTCATCCCCAACAGACTTCATACTTGCCCCTCTTTCCAAAACTCTTGCATTTACCTCCCTAACAACCCCATCCATAAACAAATTAAACAACCATGGAGACATCACACACCCCTGCCGCAAACCTACATTCACTGAGAACCAATCACTTTCCTCTCTTCCTACACGTACACATGCCTTACATCCTCGATAAAAACTTTTCACTGCTTCTAACAACTTTCCTCCCACACCATATATTCTTAATACCTTCCACAGAGCATCTCTATCAACTCTATCATATACAATAATAATAAGACCCTCAAAACAATACAATGTACACTGGATAATATAACTTAGAAAACCAAACATATCCTTCCTCAAAGAAAACTGAATAAGATATAATGGATAACTAAAACATTCTATTGATAAATAGGGGAGATAACTGTGACAAAAATAATTTTTTTTCTCAAAATATTTCTCACACATATTCTTCAAAGCAAGCATCTGAACTACACATCCTCTACCATCCCTAAAACCACAATGTTCCTCCCCACTCTCTCAATCACCAATCTTCCATACAACTTACCAGGAACACTCAACAAACTTAAACATACACATAAAAGTGAAAAAGATTTTGAGTGATCGGGGCCTGAACATACAGGAGGGTGAGAGGAGTGCAAGGAATGGAGTAAATTGGAACAATGTCATATACCAGGATCGACATGCTATCAGTGGACTGAACCGGGGCATGTGAAACATGTGGGGTAACCATGGAAAGGTTTGTGGGACCTGGATAAGGACAGGGAGCTGTGGTTTCAGTGCATTACACATGACACTACTTCACTGAAGAAGGGGCAGCGATGCTGTTTCCTGTGGGGCTCACTTGCTGCTCTGGTGATAAGTTACACAGGGTATCAATTTCTATGTTCATCTCACAGTGTGAACTCATTCACTGTAAATGTAACCCTTTCCCATCTTCATAAATTTACATATTCAAGGGAAAATTTCAAAAGCCATTTCTTCAAATCATCATATCTTGTCAAAGTTCCTTTGCAGCATTTCACCTCCCTGCTGCCTTGCAATTCTTTCACAAGTTCAGCAAAGAGATACAATTCTACCTCATCTGGCTCATCATTTGCATAAATCTGGAACAGCTATGGTATCAGCACTGACCCAATGAAACAATTGCTTCCATGGTGTTGTGGTTAGTACTGATGACTATAAAATTTGCAAAGGCACACCCAGTTTGGAATCCTGAGCTGGGCAGTTAGCCCACAGCCATCGAAGCTGTTCATCATCTTCTTGGGGCTGGTCAATACCCTAGGACTGGTAAATGAATGCAAACCTAAATTAGGCTAGGATACATAACTAAATGTATGAAGCACACATAAGATGAGTATGATAGGGGCATTCAACTGCCCATGCCTTTTGTTAACATAAAAAAAATATTTTCAATTCTATCATGTCATTCACATATAACTTCTTTCTATAGACACTTGTTTCCACTTTCTTCTATGTAATTACACAATTCAGCAAGTTATTTGAGAATTTATAACTTTTCTATAGCTAAATATCCTTTACTTTGTTTCCTATCCCTTGTAGTTCAGCAATTTTTCATATGAGAAGAGCTATCTTACTTTATGCTCTCTGATATGACAGGGAACAGTCCATCCAGGCTAGTAGATGACTTTTGCTTACCCTAATCAGGAAAACTAAACCTATCATCTGGAAGAATACATTAGTACTTTTTATTTTTATGTACAAATATCTCATTTCAACACTAGGAGTAAATAAGATGTAAAACATAATTTTCCTATGTTTAATGTATGTATTTCACAAACACACTCAGTCTAAAGGTGTGGATGAATAAAGAGGGCTCTGCCTAACCTATCACCACTTTAGCATCTGTTTTATCATGTCAAATCATTCTGAACTGATTACAAATCTACTATGTCTGTCACTAAACAAAAGAAACTTGATAATCATCTGGAATATCTACTTTTCATTACAGTACATCAGTAAAAAAAAAAAATACTTACGAGAATGAGTACGAGCCCTTCCTACAGGCTTTAACTTTGGCATCCCTCCTGCTAAAAGTCCTCCCAGCTGTGGTGCTCCTCCATTCATCATCCCTCCTCCTCCTCCTCCTCCCCCTCCTCCTCCGATGCCTCCTCCTGCACCATTTGTCGATGGTTTACTCTTGCCTGGAAAGAAAGAACATCAATATTAGGTCAAATAGGTCAGAAGATACATTATGCTGTCATAAGGAAGACACATACACCAGTGTATTAAAGTATACAAGCAATACTACTGAGCTTCAGCTTATATGAACAGTATAAAGCAAACTATCTTAACATGGATATTCTTCATCTAAGTAGAGGGCTGAAAATCTTCCTATCTTGTAAATTTCTAAAAGAAAGAATGGCAGATGGATCCCAATCAAGGAATTTTTTCAGAATGTCATGTCTATAATGTTACCTTGTTAAGGTGGGAAAAGTCGAGCAGATTAATGATGATTTTCTTTTAAAACCTGATTGCCATTTCCCACATTAGCAAGGTAACTCCAGGAAAAGACAAAGAAAGGCCACATCCACTTACATCCAATCTCTAGCTGTCACATGTAATGCACCAAAACCAAGGCTCCTATCTTTTCATTCTCTTTCTATGTTACCCGAAAGGGCACAAGGAACTAAACCCAAGTACCCAATTTATCAACAAGCCCAAAGGGGTGGACAAAGAGCTGAGCTGACTGCATCCTGACTGCTACTAACAGGATTTGAATCTATGTAGGCTTGACTGGGTAACCCATGAATGTGTCACAGTCAGCAATTCTACCTGCTACACCACAGAGGTCAACATAATTAATCATACAATCCTACGATCCCTTTTATGGGGTTTCTGCAGCTTCAAGGATGCACACCACTCAGGAGTAGGGGAATCATGAACTCTCCTGATAAAACAAGTTTTTCAGTGAGACTACTCCTTTCCAACCACTGACAATGACACAACCTACCCAAAGGCAATTCATTCAGGACCACAGGTCATAAAGTGTTGTGATGTTGTGTGTGTCTGTGTGCAGAGAGTGAAGGACAACTTAGTGGTAAGTGCTTAGAGTCTTCTATATGATAGTCTCATCATGGACATGAAGGGTCTTGAATTATGATGAAAGGAAGTTTGTAGCACTGCAGTGATGGGTGATGTCCAGAGCATACATGTGAGAGTAAGGTTGTCACCATTTGTCAGACTGAGATGGTAAGATGGAGATCAGGTTTTTCTTCGTTCAATGGTACTCAATGACGATCAGGTGACCTTTACAGTTTCAATATAAAAATAGGTACATGCACCCATAGTACAATGAGCCTTATGGCCTTATGACACACTATAACACACACTAGTCAATGGTGTGATGAGGTTGAGCACTGTGTGCCTCAGGTAGCCCTGGCTGAGGTAATATTAGAGTTGTCAACATTCATTCAACAACATATTCAAATGACACATCAGCTCATACATATTCAAACTCCCTAATCAACAGTGGCCCAAGAGAACAGCGAGTCTGTGGGAAGCCTGTAAACACCTTATTCAACCTTATTACGACAGTGCTACACATTATATACAATAGATCAGCTCTTACATATTCAAACGTCCTAATCAACAGTGGCCCATAAGAACAGTGAGGTCCATGGGAAATTCACTGTGATGCAATGAAGTATTTGTAACTCACAGTAAAATGATAATAACAAACAGAAAAATTAATGGCAGGCATGCATGAGTCTTACATGTCTGGGGAGTGAGGTTTTTGATGGGTGTACATCTGGTGGGATGGAGTTTAAGACTGAGTTGGGACATCTGGGAGGTCAGCTGTTTAGTGCCAGCCAGATTATTTCAGCATGTAAGTGTTTCGTCAGTATTGTATTTGTTGGGGGTGAGGGATCTGTGAGAAAAGGTTACTGATGTGTGAGGCAGGGATAAGCATTTTTCTTTCTACTTGGGGGTTGTTGGCTAGTTATGGAGCAGTTTGGGTTTGATAGGTCTAATTCTTTTGCAGAGAACCGAGTGCTGAGTACACTGAGGTGGCACAGTACTGAGAGGATCTTTGTTTAATTGTGAAGGTGTTTAGTGTTTGTGGTTCCTTGGCACCCATTAATTATTCTAAGGACACTATACGGTGAGGTTCTGCAGCTTTGTTATACATATTTGCTTTTGAGAAGGTGGAAGACCAGGCAGATTTGAAGAGGAGTAGATGAACTGTCTGTACATGATGTTGGGATATTCTTTACCTTGTTCAAATCAGGTATCAGTTAGTGTCCTGAGGCATTTAGTTTGTGAGACAATTTTGTGATAATGTTATTGGTGTGGGAAGTGAATGTTATGTGTGTGTCACATGTGATGCCTAAAATGGCTGGTATCGTACAGTGGGACCTCCTGCCCATTCAAGGTGACTGGAGGGAGTGCTAGATTCATGTACATCTGGGATTTAAAGAGAGATGGAAGACGTCTATGGCAATATAGACATTCTGTTCTGAGTGAGCCACTGATCCAACTGTGTAATGTAGTGCTGCATGTTAGATGTTGCTACTGTGGGGTGTCAGGGTCTTACAATGTGATTGTGAGGTTGACTGCATACAAGAGAACCTTCATACTGAGAACTGATTCAAATAATGGGAGGTTATGTAAGATGCACCTGACGAGTGTTGGAGACAGAACTCCTCCTTGGGAACTTCACAACAAAGTTTACATGTTTTAGGGGTGAAGCCAATGTGAATGACTCAGGTAAGGCAGCTGGCCATGAAATTGGCCAATAAATTTTTGTCACTGTTGTGGAGGGTGGTATCAAGTATTGCAGTGTGAGGATGCATCAGGAGAGTGTCATATGCTTTGGTGATGTCTACTGTCACTAGAACTGTGTGGGATGGAAGTTGTGATTAGTTGAATTTATCTAAGATATATTGTGACCTCAGTTTGTGGTGTGGTAGTCGAGTGTTAGGGTCTGAAGCCATGCTGTGTGGGTGACAACGGGATGTTTTGTCTGACTCTGTTATGGATCTTTTCTTCAGGCTTGGATACTGAGGACCAATGTGATATTGGAAGGTAGGATGAGGGGGAGATGGGTGGTGCGGATGGTTTCAGGATAGGTGTTATGTTGCCAAGTTTCCAGATGTTAGGGATTTTATTTTTTGCAGCCAATAGCAGTTGAAGATATATGTAAGCACTTGGACTGCAATTGGGACATAGTGTTTTATATGAAAGTTCATCATGTGAAAATTCAACATGCTGACAAGACTTGCAGCAGGAGAGTTCTTCAAGATTTTAAATGAATTGCTTGTATCAGTGGGAGCAGAGCAGAGGTTGAATGGCCAGGTGTTTCTGAACTGATTTTGTGTAGGTTTTTCATGACTTTCCTCTTTTGGGGTGGGGTTGGTTTCAGAATAGTATCTCATGAGTGTGTCTGTGTGTTCTAATTGAGAGGTACACAAAAGAGAATCTTGGATGTGAATGTGCTGAGGGGGATGTCTGATCATTACTTAATGGCAAGAGAGAAAGTTTGTAAAGGCTTTCAGAAAAGAGGAAATGATATTGGTGAAAAGTGCAAAGTAAAGGTGAGTGAGCTTGGAAAAGTGGCTTGTGAGAAGAGGCACCAGGAGATACTAAATGTACAATGGCAAAAGGTGAGATTAAATGAAGCTAGGGGAGTGGCTAAGGAATGGGAGTTATTTAGGGATGCAAAGCTTACATGTGAGAGAAAACCATGAGGCATAAAGGCAACAGGTGGACAGTTAAGAGAGGGGTAGTTAGGGTGGGATAAGAAAGTTGCCAAAGAGAGAAGGGAGGTGTATAGGCATTATTTGCAGGGATACAGCACAAGTGACTGGGAAATGGACACAACAGCCCAAGAGAGTGGCAAGTGAACAGAAAAGTGTAGGGCTAAAAGAAAAAAAGAGGGAAGGGGGGAATACAAGTGGGGTGAGAGAACAACAGCAAACTTCAAGGCGAACGTAAAAATGCATTGAAAGAATAAGAGGAATATATATATATATATATATATATATATATATATATATATATATATATATATATATATATATACATACATATACATATATATATATATATATATATATATATATATATATATATATATATATATATCTTTCTTCTTTCATACTATTCACCATTTCCCGCAATAGCGAGGTAGCGTTAAGAACAGAGGACTGGGCCTTTGAGGGAATATCCTCACCTGGCCTCCTTCTCTGTTCCTTCTTTTGGAAAATTAAAAAAAAACGAGAGGGGAGGATTTCCAGCCCCCCGCTCCCTTCCCTTTTAGTCGCCTTCTACGACACGCAGGGAATACGTGGTAAGTATTCTTTCTCCCCTATCCCCAGGGATAATATATATATATATATATATATATATATATATATATATATATATATTTTTTTTTTCTGCTGTCTCCCGCGTTTGCGAGGTAGCGCAAGGAAACAGACGAAAGAAATGGCCCAACCCACCCCCATACACATGTATATACATACGTCCACACACGCAAATATACATACCTACACAGCTTTCCATGGTTTACCCCAGACGCTTCACATGCCCCGATTCAATCCACTGACAGCACGTCAACCCCGGTATACCACATCGCTCCAATTCACTCTATTCCTTGCCCTCCTTTCACCCTCCTGCATGTTCAGGCCCCGATCACACAAAATCTTTTTCACTCCATCTTTCCACCTCCAATTTGGTCTCCCTCTTCTCCTTGTTCCCTCCACCTCCGACACATATACCCTCTTGGTCAATCTTTCCTCACTCATTCTCTCCATGTGCCCAAACCATTTCAAAACACCCTCTTCTGCTCTCTCAACCACGCTCTTTTTATTTCCACACATCTCTCTTACCCTTACGTTACTTACTCGATCAAACCACCTCACACCACACATTGTCCTCAAACATCTCATTTCCAGCACATCCATCCTCCTGCGCACAACTCTATCCATAGCCCACGCCTCGCAACCATACAACACTGTTGGAACCACTATTCCTTCAAACATACCCATTTTTGCTTTCCGAGATAATGTTCTCGACTTCCACACATTCTTCAAGGCTCCCAGAATTTTCGCCCCCTCCCCCACCCTATGATCCACTTCCGCTTCCATGGTTCCATCCGCTGCCAGATCCACTCCCAGATATCTAAAACACTTCACTTCCTCCAGTTTTTCTCCATTCAAACTCACCTCCCAATTGACTTGACCCTCAACCCTACTGTACCTAATAACCTTGCTCTTATTCACATTTACTCTTAACTTTCTTCTTTCACACACTTTACCAAACTCAGTCAGTGTGTGTGTGTGAAAAAAAAATGGGAACATCAGTGAAGGGGCAAATGGGATTTGATTACAAAACAAAATGTGAAATGGTTATGGAGTTAGTATTTTGAAGTGATGTTAAACATTATGATGATAGGGAGGCATATGTGGGATATTTTGGACATGGATGTATGCACGTGAAGGTCATGGACTGTGGTTTGGTGAAAATAGTAATAGTGATAGCATTGCATAACATGAAGTGTAACAAAGCGGATGGAGTGCATGGGACTGCAATAACATTCTTAAGAAAGAAGGTGACTGTGCTGTTGACTGGTTACTTGTGGCTCATGGTGAGGTTCCCCACCTTCGTCCATCCTCAAAGGAGTGAGGTGTAGCAAATAGCAAAGTGTCAACTTCAGCAACTGGTCACTTAGATGTTTACGTCAGTGACAGCTCTTCATCCGCGCCCTTGCAATACATCATTTAGGCTTAATTGGTACTATATAAGTATACATGGACAAAGTGCCTCAAAGTATACGAACTGAGGGTTACATAACAAGAGTTGGCTTCGGCACATAATAAGCGTGTATAAAGGCCCCAGCCTGTGCTCACGACTTTAACAATGCACTGTTGTTTTTTCTCGCTCACAAGCCTGCCATCATCGATGAGAATATAGGTAATGAGATGGTCTTAATTGGAGCCTCTGGTGCCCGTGCCGCCTCAGCTAATATATAAAAAAAAAAAAAGCTACCGTCCCTTATAGGTGCTTAAATTAGCAGAGCGTCAAAACCCATGGTCAAAGGAAGTAGTGGGTTACGCCAAGGAATGACATCATTTCAAGATGCATCTATACGAGCACATCGAAAAAAACAAACTATATTTTCCAAGAATATACCATAATGAGTTATCACCAACCGGACGAAGAGAAATGCTACGTCCTGATGAGCTGACGTAAAAGCTGAAGAGCTACCTTCGCAAAATGAACTTCATGACATATTTTGATAACTTTGTTCTGCTGTTTTGTGGCAAAGGTATTTATAGATTTCTCTTCAAAACCCATTACATCGACGAATCCAAAACTCATTTAGAAATCATTAAGACCAGTCTACTCGTCTCATAAATACGCCCACTATACATAATCGTTAAAAATCCAGCACCAACCATGAATAATGCGTCATGTTACCCTCAGTTCCACTGGTTATCGACGATACGAAGGGCTGGCGATGTCAAGGTCACAGGCGCTATAAAAAAAAAAAAAAAGGCCCGGAAGACCCATCACAGGTGTCCGTTATGGATACACCCTTGATCCCTTTCTACCCCTCTATTGTCATACCAACCTTGATGATATCTTGTGCCGCCCGTAACTAGTTACAGTTATCAGCTTATCAGTGGAGGAACAATATGTTCAATGTCAAGGCACTCAATCCTGCTGGTGTGGTAACATGCAATGGCAAGAGTAATGCTTATCAGGTTATCTGCAGTACGTACAGTTCCCAATGATACCTCACATCAGTGAAGAAACGAAAGCCTTCTACTTTAAAAAGTAATTCAAACAGCAACAGACCACGAGGTCCTAGCAGGCTGTTTGTACAAAGTATTTTAACAGCAACACCCCACTAGGTCCTGACGAGGCTGTTTGTGATAATGGAAGAGTTCCGGAACTCACAGATTAGTGTAAGTAAAAGACATGCAGATGTTTCCAAGAGAAATACATGTACTGATCTAATGAACCTAACCTAACCTAACCTAACCTAGGGGATGAGTGTTCCTAACCGGGGCTTCTAAAAAAAAAAAAAAAAAATCCAAGTGATTACAAAGAACAGAAATTTCCAAACTTGTGTTGGGTGCAAAACGTATACATTCCAAATCGTTTTTATGTGAGTAAAAAAGTGAAATGGTCAGTAGTGTACCTTGAAGCTAAATATTTATCAAGTCCATTCTTAAATGTCGATATAGTATTGCTTTTCACCACAATAATTTTGTACGTCATTCTACCTGTTAACAAGCCTGGAAGAAAAGGTGCTTCGCATCATTCATAGCAAACCGTTTGCCCAAGAGTTTGTATCCATTACTACAAGAGTAAAATCAGACACTAGAACCTCCAACGTATATGAGGAAAAAAAAAATCCATTTCTCTGCGTTTTAAAAGTCTTCCCCTTCCCCCCATTCAAGGCTGCTCAGATGGCGCGGGGGTTGAATGGCAACATTCTCCTCATGCTATGACAACCAACAAATTTCTTCCCCAACAAAAGCAACATCTGTCGAGGTGAAGCCACCAGCAACTAACCACAGCTTGTAAAAGCAACTTTCAAGAACTGCTCACGTCCAACAGGGTGAAGTGGCGAGACTTGAAAAGTCTGCGAGTGTCTGTCCCTCGGGTGCTGGTCGATGAAAGGGTACCTGGTGTTAGTTTAATTGTGTGACTGTGAATATATGGGACAATATATATATATATATATATATATATATATATATATATATATATATATATATATATATATATATATTACGAGACGAGCCAAAACTTGTTAACACTCTCCCTGTAACATACAAACAATAAAGACAACTCCTTGTTACGTCTGTACAACCACAAACAACACACTTGAGACTTTCTCCGCCCAGAAATACAACGACTTCCACTCACCTTGATACCAATAAAACTTTTTACAAGAAAACGTGTAGTGCAATAGTTCTTTTCTAGAGACAAATAGAGTGTGGCAAATTAACTTGAAATCTTAGTTTTACCAGTATCGAGTCGAGCTTCTGAAACTTTGTTTAAAGAGTGACTCCGCCATAGTTCAGGCACAAGGGAGTTTCAAGATGGGGGGTTTCTGAACAGCAAAGGCTTTATATATATATATATATATATATATATATATATATATATATATATATATATATATATATATAATCCTGTACGTAGGACACAGAGATTTAAGGAAGAAGGTTCCGTGGCCCCCTAAAAAAAAACTCGGTACATTCCTAAAATATCGTATTACAGAGGCGATGACCAGAGTCCATAAACCATAACTGAAAACATCGAAAAGGTATATTCAGATTTTTTTTTCTTCAAATGCATCTGTATGTCAATAAACTGCAGTTACTTCCATCTACTTTTACACAAATAAGAATCATCATGTTCACAAGCGAAACCCTGCGAACCATTAAGCAGTTAAACACATCACTCTAAGCATTGCACAGCCACACCACTACGTATTCATTACAAAGAGAGCCACATCATTAAGCATTAAACAAAGCCAAATCATCAAGCACTAAATGAAGCCAAATCACTAAGCATTCTAAAACAGCTACACCCCTAAGAATTTCAAAGAAAGCCAATCCACTAGGCATTACAAAGCCACACCACTAAGCATAACAAAGTCAATCGCTAATCATTTCAAACAAATACACGCCACTCTAAACACTTCAAAAAAAAAGCCACACTAAGCATGTCAAACAAAAAAAACACCACTTAGCATTTCAAACAAAGCTTATCACGCTAAGCACCAAAAACAGAGCCATACCACTCTAAGCATTACAGCGTCACACCACTCTAAGCATTACAAACAGCGACACACTGAGCATTACAAACTAATTCTACTTCACAGTTTTCCTGATATACTTTTCAAACAAAATAAAAACATAAAAAGGGGGGGGGAGGAGGGGGGGTCATCATTGTAGAGAACCAAGACTTGGGACACCGACTGGGCCAAGCCATCGAAAAATCCCCGGTAAATATATACAACTCGGGACTGTGACGTCAAGCTCCCCTCCCACTCGCAAAACAACCTCAATACTCACTCTGCTGTACAAGCCACACACACACACCACTGACGACCAATAATACATCTCTCATAATCAGCGGAGCCTCACCGGATAGACCCCAAACAAGACCCTACTCGAGTATCGTTTTCACTCCGTTTTCTCTTGACAATGGGCTTCAAAGGGTCCGAGCAAATGCAGTGGCCGATCATTACGACTTTCTACAGCTTTATGAGGTGTCCGCTCACTCACCCACTTACTCTCTCTCTCTCACTTCTCTCTCTCTATATATATATATCCATCTCTCTTCCCTTCCATCTGTAATGGGGTAACCCTGGCCAGCCCCGAACAAGCCCTTGAACACAAGGCACAACAGTGGGGCCATAATGTAGCCGTGTCGTGCCTGCCGCCCTATGATTTCACGGCCGGGTTTATTATACACGGTATACAGACGCCCATTCCGCCCACGGAAGCTGGACGATACAGCTCAATATTCAACCTACATAGCTTAAAACACACACACGCACACACACACACACACACAACAAAGTATGTAATTTTGAATAAAACTTTGAGGATAACCTAAAAAGTGTATGTTTGAATAAAACTATACGGATAACTTCGTGCTGTATATGGACAAACCACATCTACTGACTAACCTCATACTGTATTATGACACACACACACACACACACACACACACACACACACACACACACACTAGATTCTTACCTCATACCTGGTGACCGAACTAGAAAATCTAGAGGCCAAAATTTACCTAGGCACATCACTTCAGTGGGAGTAAAATGCATGGCTTAAGGAAGAACAATACGAGATCGAACTGTTATCATTTACCAGACGCCTTTAGTAGCTTGAAGAAATGTGCATTTGGTATACTGTCCAATCATTTTTAAATCCAAATTCCTCTATGAGCAAGATTTTTTTCAGTATGAATTAGAAATAAAAGAGCATATTGGAATTCAACAAAAAGCAAACTGGGATACCAGCTGAATGATGAAAGTTTACGTCCGTTTGAAAAAGGAAAACACCAAACAACCAAAATTACTGGGGAAAGTTTCCAGATGAACTCGACAGCAGACATCACACTAAGACACTGGCGAACGGACCTAATATGCAAAATCAGCTGAACATAATTAAAAGACCTGCTTCATTAATACTGTACTTCACTGAAGAAAAAAAAAAATATTGGTTTTATGTATCTGTCCGGCAGGCCCAGGTGATAGCTGCACGCTTTGCTGAAGCGCTTCAAGGAGACAAGTGGGCCGGAAAGTTCAGAATGCTGACACTGTCACGAAAATAATGGCGATCAATACCAAACAATTAATTTCTCGGGAAGAAGAATATGCAAAAGTTTCTTGCATATAAGTTCTTAACATGAACAGCATCACAGTGTGCGAGAGTTTCTGTCTTGTTAATCAGTTTCTGAATAATCTTGATATAACGGTACACAGTGCACTGTAAGTCTGTTGTCATGCAGTAAAATAATAAGTGATGGGTTATGGGAGCACAAGCCGGCTCTTCTCGTGTTACATTATTGTGCTAATCTGGAGAAATGCCTCTTGCTTTGTGAGTTGCCGATCCCTCTAAGCTGTGTGGGGTAGAATTCCTCCTCTAACCAAACTTCAAATCTTGATGACCTGCTAAGGAATCATCTTGGACGAGCATGATGAACAAGAACTGATGTACCCTCGTATTTGAATAAAACTACCTTGCTATCTGACACTTGAATGGCCTGCGTCGATAATTAGGCACCTCGTTCGCTAGGTAATTAGAACAAATCTTGAAGGATCTCAGTGCAGATTTACGTCAGGAGATAAGTAAATGACTTGACTCGCGACTGAGAGGTATGCTCACAAGTCCGCCAAATCTCCACGAAGGAAGTCGCCCGCCAATGCAGCAGCGGCGTCGCCGCTCTTCCAACCACCAACCAACCCAAACCCAGCCGAGCTGAGGGGAATTAGTAGGCGGCTGTAGTCAACTTAAGGGATCAAGGCGTAAGCTGCGTCCGTCCAACCAAAAGACTGATATATCCTAGCATACATGACGAAGATAATCTGAGCTTGAGAGAGTACGTACCCACTACCAGTCGGCACTTTTAAGGCGAGGAACGCTCTTACAAAATAAACTCTTACATGACCGGTAGAAGTTGAGCATTCTGGAAGTGCGTGACATACTAAAAACACGAACGACTTTCACACTTTATGACACAGAAGCGACATCACGTCTTGTGCAATGCACAAATACAGCGAAGTCGTTGAGAGAGAGAGAGAGAGAGAGAGAGAGAGAGAGAGAGAGAGAGTAATAGTCCTTTCAATTCGCTAGCGGTGCACTTAACAGCATTAGAAAAGTACACCCATCATCTGTTCACTGTTGACCTGAAATATAAAACTGTTTACTGATTACTCGTTTCGTTTCAAGCACAAGGAACATCTCCAGGAGAAACAAAACAGCTGAACATACCCCCACCTTAGAAGGGAGCAACGTACTCTACTGAATTCACATCTTGAAATCGAGCGGCAGAATGACTGCTTAGGTAAGAGCGAGCGAGGCTTTTTATAACGGCAAGTTACCTCTGTGCGAGTGGCGAGGATGGCTGCTGGCTGACCCAAGTCTGGGTATCGGGCCAAGTGTGTCTGACGGTTAGGTTTCCCGCTCTCTCTCTCTCTCACTCTCTCTCTCTCTCTCTCTCTCTCTCTCTCTCTCTCTCTCTCTCTCTCTCTCTCTCTCTCTGCAGTGACCATTACACACCCGAAGGTGTTCATTTCTTCTTTTTTTCTTCTTTTCCAACTGGCGATTACAAAATGACGTTGGCAGCCATAACGACCCTCCCAGTCTATCGATAGCTTTAAAGCCGAGATAACCGAGCAACCCTTTCTCTAGGATAAAATCTTTAAGTTTTTCTCGCATTTGCACCAACTGGAAAACAAGATTAACTTTGGTTTTACTTTTTGGTGTAGTTCAGCGTTTTACACACACACACACACACACACACACACACACACACACACACACTTATTTTCGTTTATTCCTGGCGCTACTTCTCTAATGCGGGAAACGCAACCATTTCTACAGAACACCGTGATCCTACCCAGAAAAAGGGACTCGACCACCTGACTGCGCCTAACCTCACTTAGCCTCGCCAAACCCCGATAACCCTTCCTTCACAGCGACCTTACAAAATGAATATAATAATAATAATAATAATAATAATAATAATAATAATAATAATAATAATAATAGTTACCAGTACCAACCTTCCCGAAACAGGCCACAACAGTCGCTACATCTTTTATGCAGTCTGTAACTTCGTTTTCTTTTTGCGCCACCGCCCACAGGATAGGCAGGAGTGCACAAATAGAATAGCAGTTCTAGCGGCAAATGTGAAAATAGAAAAAAAAATATATCAACCGGTGACCAAGGAGTTACCACAAAGGCCAACATGGAACCTCCACAGCCTGCATTATAACGGCCAGAGGACCCTGGCTACAACAGCCATCTACAGTGGATGAAGTGTAGGTACGTGGTCTTTTACAAAAACGTACTTAAAGAAAGGAAAAAAAAAAAAAAAACACCTGACGAAGGCGTTAAAAATAATTTTCGGGTTGTGGTTATGACATGACCTTGAACGGCCTTTTAATGACCCTAGCAGCTGACGATCCAAAAGCTCAAATAACCAAATCAAGCAACGCCAACTAAATCATACGATCAGCTTAGACTAAAAGAAAATGAGGGCCACACACACATACAAAAAAAAAAAAAAAATCACCATCACACAAAATACCGTGCACAAACTTGATATACCATCATCAGACTACCAAAAACACAACACAAACAAAAGATATAGAGGCCACAAGAGAAAAACAAAAACAAAAATCTTCCACTACAGTCGATTTAACTCCGCCTGACGTTAGACTTCGAAGGCAAGCCAACGGAAAACGTCCACCTGCGCAGGTTTAGCCGATGGCCGTGCGCACGCCCACTCAATCAATCAACTCCGCCTACCTCCAACTTCTCGATCTTTCCCTTGCAAATCTACTGCACGGCTTAGCATATATTATTGCTTCCAACGGGTGTGTTCCTCTCTCTCTTCGCTTAGCCGTCACCCTGCTCCTCGATTTCAAGCGGTCTTTATCAAGGGTATTCTGTTTCGTATGGAGATTTCCACGTACTTGGGCGACACGTTCTATCACCGAAAACAGTTATTTTGCAACATAGAAAATAGGGTATTTGACAAAAAAGAAATAGCATTAAAAAAAACTTGCAAACAGTGAACAAGTAATGGTCTTTCACAAAACATGTTTAAAGAAAAAATACCATGCCTAGCTATAAATATACAGATCCTAAGAGACAGACATATAGACAGATAGATAGATAGATAGACATAGATAAACAGATATGGATGAATAGACAGATGGACAGACAGATAGACTGATGGAGGAAGGAAGAGACAGACTCATGATATACGACATACAGACCGGCAGACACTGTCGACGGATACAAAGATAGCGGTACATAGGCAGACCGAAGACATATGGACAGCAAAATGTATGTGCAATTAATGCTATTAGAGTGTCCAGGGCACCGTTGTGGGATAAGGTTCAAAATGACAGTCCTGTCCAGTCCCTATTCCACCTCTACCTGTCTCACGGGTGCGCACACAAGTGTGCTCCCCCCATCCCCCTCTCCTCCCTCAGCACGCCACACCTGTTACGGAACATCTGCAAGCCAACACATCCTCAACATCTGTGTATTACCATACACCGTTCTCTCGAAAGCTGGCGAGGACAGATAAAACCAGAGGCCATTAGAAGAAACCAGGAAAGAAACTTGTTGGAAAGGACGCAAAGAAGTATTCCAGTTATTAAAGAGAAGTGGATGAAGAGACTACAATGAGTAATGGAAGTATGAACGGGGGGACACACACACACACACACACACACACACACACACACAGTCATCTACATGTATTTCATACCACAGGCACAGCTTGACCTTTACATCTGGTCCACACTTAATAAACACAGAACGACCCATGAAAAAGCTTAAGCACCCGCAAACACTGCCCAACCCATGAACAATCACAAGTACCTCCGCACCCGGCAAGCACTGCCCAACCCATGAACAAGCACAAGTACATATATACCAAGCAAAGACTGAATAAACAATAGGAGAGGACAGAAATAGGACATCCTTGCCATACGGTGTATCCGTCTCTTGGCCTCCACACAAACCGACACATTAAAACCACAGTACCACTACAGACCCTTCTCAGTATTACTATGGATTCAACTCGTCCACTTAATGGGTCATAATCTCAATTTAACTCGTCCACCTCATTAAAAGTCATGTAGCTGACCAAGTATACTCCCTAGTTCACACAGACTGGTATTTACACACACACACACAAAAAAATCCAATTTCACCATTAAAAATATTTCATTCTTGTTCGCCATTTGCCGCGTAAGCGAGGTAGCGCCAGGAACCGACGAAGAAAGGCCGCATTTACACACATCCATTCTGTAGCTATCATGTGCAAGGCACCGAAACCACAGCACCTTATCCACAAACAGGCCCCACAGACTTCTCCATAGTTTCCCCTTGCCACTTCACATGCCTGGTTCAGTTCACTACATCACGTCGACCCCCGTATACCATATCGTTGCAATTACACCCTCTTGAATGTTCAGGTACAGATAACTCAAAACCATTTTCACTCCATCCTTCCATCTCTAGAGCGGTCTTCCCCGATTCATTCCCTCCATTTCTGACACGTATATCCTCTTGGTCAACATTTCCTCATTCATTCTCTCCGTATGTCTAAATCATTTCAACACACCCTCTTTAGCTATCTCAACCACACTCCTCTTATTACCACGCCTATCTCTTACCCTTTTCATCATTAACTCGATCAAACTACCTCGCACCACACGCAGACCCCAAACATTTCAATTCCAACACATCCACTCTCCTCCTCACATCCTCGTCTACAGCCTATGCTTCATTTCCATGCAACATCGGTGGTATCACTATACCCTCAAACTTACCCAGATAATGAATGACCTTTCCATCGATCGGGGCCTGAACATATAGGAGGGTGAAAGGCATGCGCGGGATACAGTGAACTGGAACGATGTGGTATCCAGGGGGTCGACGTGCTGTCAATGGACCGAATCAGGGCATGTGGAGCGTCCGGGGTAAACAATGGAAAGCCTGGTTGCAGATAGGGAGCTGTGGTTTCGGTGCATTACACATGAAAACTACAGAATAGATGTGTGCGGATGCGGCTTTTCTTCGTCTGTTCCTAGCGCTACCTCGCTAACGCAGGAACTGCGATGAATCAAATTATATATATATATATATATATATATATATATATATATATATATATATATATATATATTTCCATACTATTCGCCATTTCCCGCATTAGCGAGGTAGCGTTAAGAACAGAGGACTGGGCTTTTGAGGGAATATCCTCACCTGGCCCCCTTCTCTGTTCCTTCTTTTGGAAAATTAAAAAAAATGAGAGGGGAGGATTTCCAGCCCCCCGCTCCCTTCCCTTTTAGTCGCCTTGTACAACACGCAGGGAATACGTGGGAAGTATTCTTTCTCCCCTATCCCCACGGAATATATATACATATATACTCCCTCTGGCAACCAACACAAATAGTGGGACGGTGTGTGTGTGATCAATGAGAGTGGTGTTACTGAGCGTATCAAGTGGCAAGCCAACCACCACTGGACAACCGCCACTATTACCAAGCCCACCTAACACCAATAACTGCATCATCCACCACCACCATCACCACTAAGTGCGGCAGCAACACCATCATTATCATAACCAACATTAGCACCACCATCACCAACACCACTGTGTGTGTGTGTGTGTGTGTGTGTGTGTGTGTAAGAATGGCACGGCAGCAGTCGTTAGAAAAAAAAAAAAAGGCAGCTCAATCACACGTAGCCAAACACGGGGGCACTGGCAATAAAGCGCTGCAGCTGTGGCCAGGACATTGTTGTGTGGCGGCCAGCGGACAAGCTCCTCTTCCTCAAGTAGGAGTATAGATTTGACCTTACCACCAACACCACGTGTAAGTGCGCTCAACACGTAGTTTAAAGGTATACCACAGAAGTAACTTGAGAACCAGGAAGAACTTCTGTACCAACAATGGATTGCTAACAATCAAATGTGATTATATATATATATATATATATATATATATATATATATATATATATATATATATATATATATATATATATTTTCATACTATTCGCCATTTCCCACGATAGCGAGGTAGCGTTAAGAACAGAGGACTGGGCCTTTGAGGGAATATCTTCACCTGGCCCCCTTCTCTGTTCCTTCTTTTGGAAAATTAAAAAAAAAACGAGAGGGGAGGATTTCCAGCCCCCCGCTCCCTTCCCTTTTAGTCGCCTTCTACGACACGCAGGGAATACGTGGGAAGTATTCTTAATCCTCTATCCCCAGGGATAATATATATATATATATATATATATATATATATATATATATATATATATATATATATATATATATATATATTCCCTGGGGATAGGGGAGAAAGAATACTTCCCACGTACTCCCTGCGTGTCGTAGAAAGCGCCTAAAAGGGAAGGGAGCGGGGGGCTGGAAATCCTCCCCTCTCGTTTCTTTTTTTTTTTTTTTAATTTTCCAAAAGAAGGAACAGAGAAGAGGTCCAGGTGAGGATATTCCCTTAAAGGCCCAGTCCTCTGTTCTTAACGCTACCTCGCTATCGCGGGAAATAGCGAATAGTATGAAAAAAAAAAAAAAAAAAAAAAAAAAAAAAAATATATATATATATATATATATATATATATATATATATATATATATATATATATATATATATGTATATATATGTCTGAAAACCCATGAAGAGTGAATGTTGGGGTGAAGAGGGTGGTGAGAGTAAGTGAGCTTGGGAAGGAGACTTGTGTGAGGAAGTACCAGGAGAGACTGAGTACAGAATGGAAAAAGGTGAGAACAATGGAAGTAAGGGGAGTGGGGGAGGAATGGGATGTATTTAGGGAATCAGTGATGGATTGCGCAAAAGATGCTTGTGGCATGAGAAGAGTGGGAGATGGGTTGATTAGAAAGGGTAGTGAGTGGTGGGATGAAGAAGTAAGAGTATTAGTGAAAGAAAGAGAGAGGCATTTGGACGATTTTTGCAGGGAAAAAATGCAATTGAGTGGGAGATGTATAAAAGAAAGAGACAGGAGGTCAAGAGAAAGGTGCAAGAGGTGAAAAAAAGGGCAAATGAGAGTTGGGGTGAGAGAGTATCATTAAATTTTAGGGAGAATAAAAAGATGTTCTGGAAGGAGGTAAATAAAGTGCGTAAGAAAAGGGAGCAAATGGGAACTTCAGTGAAGGGCGCAAAAGGGGAGGTGATAACAAGTAGTGGTGATGTGAGAAGGAGATGGAGTGAGTATTTTGAAGGTTTGTTGAATGTGTTTGATGATAAAGTGGCAGATATAGGGTGTTTTGGTCGAGGTGGTGTGCAAAGTGAGAGGGTTAGGGAAAATGATTTGATAAACAGAGAAGAGGTAGTAAAAAGCTTTGCGGAAGATGAAAGCCGGCAAGGCAGCAGGTTTGGATGGTATTGTAGTGGAATTTATTAAAAAAGGGGGTGATTGTATTGTTGACTGGTTGGTAAGGTTATTTAATGTATGTATGACTCATGGTAAGGTGCCTGAGGATTGGCGGAATGCGTGCATAGTGCCATTGTACAAAGGCAAAGGGGATAAGAGTGAGTGCTCAAATTACAGAGGTATAAGTTTGTTGAGTATTCCTGGTAAATTATATGGGAGGGTATTGATTGAGAGGGTGAAGGCATGTACAGAGCATCAGATTGGGGAAGAGCAGTGTGGTTTCAGAAGTGGTAGAGGATGTGTGGATCAGGTGTTTGCTTTGATGAATGTATGTGAGAAATACTTAGAAAAGCAAATGGATTTGTATGTAGCATTTATGGATCTGGAGAAGGCATATGATAGAGTTGATAGAGATGCTCTGTGGAAGGTATTAAGAATATATGGTGTGGGAGGCAAGTTGTTAGAAGCAGTGAAAAGTTTTTATCGAGGATGTAAGGCATGTGTACGTGTAGGAAGAGAGGAAAGTGATTGGTTCTCAGTGAATGTAGGTTTGCGGCAGGGGTGTGTGATGTCTCCATGGTTGTTTAATTTGTTTATGGATGGGGTTGTTAGGGAGGTGAATGCAAGAGTTTTGGAAAGAGGGGCAAGTATGAAGTCTGTTGGGGATGAGAGAGCTTGGGAAGTGAGTCAGTTGTTGTTCGCTGATGATACAGCGCTGGTGGCTGATTCATGTGAGAAACTGCAGAAGCTGGGGACTGAGTTTGGTAAAGTGTGTGAAAGAAGAAAGTTAAGAGTAAATGTGAATAAGAGCAAGGTTATTAGGTACAGTAGGGTTGAGGGTCAAGTCAATTGGGAGGTGAGTCTGAATGGAGAAAACTGGAGGAAGTAAAGTGTTTTAGATATCTGGGAGTGGATCTGGCAGCGGATGGAACCATGGAAGCGGAAGTGGACCATAGGATGGGGGAGGGGGCGAAAATTCTGGGAGCCCTGAAGAATGTGTGGAAGTCGAGAACATTATCTCGGAAAGCAAAAATGGGTATGTTTGAAGGAATAGTGGTTCCAACAATGTTGTATGGTTGCGAGGCGTGGGCTATGGATAGAGTGGTGCGCAGGAGGATGGATGTGCTGGAAATGAGATGTTTGAGGACAATGTGTGGTGTGAGGTGGTTTGATCGAGTAAGTAACGTAAGGGTAAGAGAGATGTGTGGAAATAAAAAGAGCGTGGTTGAGAGAGCAGAAGAGGGTGTTTTGAAATGGTTTGGTCACATGGAGAGAATGAGTGAGGAAAGATTGACCAAGAGGATATATGTGTCGGAGGTGGAGGGAACGAGGAGAAGAGGGAGACCAAATTGGAGGTGGAAAGATGGAGTGAAAAAGATTTTGTGTGATCGGGGCCTGAACATGCAGGAGGGTGAAAGGAGGGCAAGGAATAGAGTGAATTGGAGCGATGTGGTATACCAGGGTTGACGTGCTGTCAGTGGATTGAATCAGGGCATGTGAAGCGTCTGGGGTAAACCATGGAAAGCTGTGTAGGTATGTATATTTGCGTGTGTGGACGTATGTATATACATGTGTATGGGGGTGGGTTGGGCCATTTCTTTCGTCTGTTTCCTTGCGCTACCTCGCAAACGCAGGAGACAGCGACAAAGCAAAAAAAAAAAAAACAAAATATATATATATATATATATATATATATATATATATATATATATATATATATATATATATATATATTCAGTGCTCCTGCAAGAATAAACAGAACCTATGAGAACCTCACCAAACTTCCTCTGCCATCTGACAATGACCTTAAATTCGATATTACAGCCATAAGAAAAAATAAGTGATTGTTATGGAATCGCATTCCCGTGCAGTGGCTGGCAAGGTCGTGCGCGACTCCCTGTGCACACAGACAATCATGCGATCGATCATTCCTCGCCATGTGGCGGAACGACATGTACACTGATATATTGCGTTTAATAACACAGATGATCAAGATAAATTCCGGCTGCAGGGAAAATCTACGTGAGGTTGGCTAGGGTTCGATGATCTCGAGATCTGTCGCCTTTGGTTTCGTTGATTTCGAGTGCTAGGTTTCGTTGATGTCGACATCAGTCACCTTAATCTCTTTACTTGGGGTACCTTATAAAGTCTCCGTTGATCCATTATTTCATTTTTCCCCTATTAACGAATGGAAATAAGGATGGAAATCCTAACAATTCTTAATAGGAGAATATCCTTCTTTCGTTTATCATTGTTGACACATCAATTTCAGTTACATAATCAACGCCTTGCCTTCATTTCAAAAGTATACTAGGAAAAAGTTTATGCAATATGCAAAGGAAAAGAAAATTCACGCGTTAACACTGGCTGCTTGCTATTTTTCAAGTACAGACACTGGGCAACTCGGGGGGAAGTGGGACTAGTTCCGTTTTCCATCAACAGATGGCAGCACACCCGTTGTTTATATACTGCCAGCTGATTGGCGGACGGAGAGACAAGTGGAAAGCTGTGAAGCATTTTCTTCTTCGACCGGCATTTCCATCCATTTTCCGCCTCTAAGTATAACACACGCATAACTACAGCATTATCACGGCAAATATCTGGTGGTAATAGTCCTGTAAAAATCACCTAGCCTGCCGAATCAGAGTGAATAAAACCTTATTTTTACTAAGATTTCTCACGTCACCTAGATTTTCCAGCTTTTTATGGCCCGCCCTGGACCCCCTCAAAATCATGCCATTGGACTCCAGTCTGGGGATCAATGTTTTAGGTCAATAAACCCCACATAAGATTAACACAGCCCTCCCCGCTATCATATTTCGTATTGTTTGGATAACATATCAATAACCTCATCAACTGAGTTCATTGAAGTCAATATTTTCCTTATTATATATATATATATATATATATATATATATATATATATATATATTGGAAAGGATCACAATTTTGCGCGTGATCAAGTATATTCCTATGAGTCCACGGGGAAAATAAAACACGATAAGTTCCCAAGTGCACTTTCGTGTAATAATCAGTTATATTTCTCTCTTGTGTCTCCCCTGATGATGTAATCATTACACGAAAGTGCACTTGGGAACTTATCGTGTTTTATTTTCCCCGTGGACTCAAAGGAATATTTATTCATTTATTTATTTTGCTTTGTCGCTGTCTCCCGCGTGTGTATTTCCCATCCCGGCTTTCTTCGTTCGCCAGTTCGTCTCAACTCTCGCCTGTGATTCACCAGACCCTTCCTATCTTCGAGCACTCGATACACTCCCCCACAACTACTACCGGAGGAAGAAGACGAGGGAACTCTTCCCAACCCCACCTCCCCACATCCTCCAGCCCCGTGGCTGCGGAAGTGACGGAGGGGAAACTTGGGGACGTGTAAAATTGAGGCCAACTGACCACAAGACCACCACTCCTCCCAACCATAACACCAGCACCGCCAGGCAGGGCGTGGCCCCTCCACTCCAGCAGCTTAATCTGGAAATATGGAGCTATAAACTACGCCTCCAATGACGCTTGACTGGGTTCATTTGCATATCAGGGCACTTTCTCATGATTAATAAGTAAAAAAATTATATATGTACTATATTCGTGTGTGTGTGTGTGTGTGTGATATATATATATATATATATATATATATATATATATATATATATATATATATATATATATATATATATGCAAAAAGTACACAGGTAGCGAGCGTCCATGAGATGCAGGTAAAACCACAAGGAAAACACGAAGTATCAAGCGCTTTCGTATAATTACGCCATCAGGACTGGGAAATGAATTAGGAAATAGGTGAAGGGATTAATGGCACAGGTCATCCTCGACGAACTCACCTCTCTCGCAACTTACATCCTCTGGTTAACCTATGTTCAAGGAAACAAACTTAAATTTCTTTTTTAATTATAAAGTTTATCTAATCTATTGAAACCAATATGCTGAATCATATAAATAAATCTACTATGTCTGATACCAACGTTTTGATTCATATCAATATCTCTACTATGTCCGATAAGAGCTGATAGAGATACATGGCGAGTTAGGTGGTATACCGCTTACGTCACTTTGGCCCTCGCACACCCATAAAGTGATGCCGTCAGCAGAATCAACCAACCAGGGTCTGAAGCGTGGCGAATCAACCAGTGTTTGAAGTGGATGGCGAATCTACCAGGGTCTGAAGTAAGTGCAGAATCAATCAACCAGGGTCTGAAGTGTGTGCAGAATCAATCAACCAGGGTCTGAAGTGAGTGCAGAATCAATCAACCAGGGTCTGAAGTGTGTGCAGAATCAATCAACCAGGGTCTGAAGTGTGTGCAGAATCAATCAACCAGGGTCTGAAGTGTGTGCAGAATCAATCAACCAGGGTCTGAAGTGTGTGCAGAATCAATCAACCAGGGTCTGAAGTGTGTGCAAAATCAATCAACCAGGATCTGAAGTGTGTGCAGAATCAATCAACTTATGAAGTGTGTGCAGAATCAACCAAGGTATGAAGTGTGTGCAGAATCAATCAACCAGGGTCTGAAGTGTGTGCAGAATCAACCAGGGTCTGAAGAGTGTGCAGAATCAACCAGGGTCTGAAGTGTGTGCAGAATCAACCAGGGTCTGAAGTGTGTGCAGAATCAACCAGAGTCTGAAGTGTGTGCAGAATCAACCAAGGTATGAAGTGTTTGCAGAATCAATCAACCAGGGTCTGAAGTGTGTGCAGAATCAACCAGGGTCTGAAGTGTGTGCAGAATCAACCAGGGTCTGAAGTGTGCCGCCCTCACCCTCATCTTCTCGTAAGTTAACTATAACACAGCACCTTCATCTTCTCGTAAGTTAACTATTACAGAGTCTCACTGAAGGAGACTTTTCACTTGCACTATAACCCACACTCGTCGTAGATTCATGGCTGAAGGTACTTAGGAATTAAGCTTATTGCCAAAGACATTAATAATATAATCAAATTCTCATATGAATGAAAGACAAAAGGGGCCAGTGCGCGGCAGACGGTGTCAGGGTTGGCAACGTTCATCAGACTCAGACTCAAGTCTTGAGGCCTCGTCATCAGCCTAAGACAGTCTTTCCGGCCGACCGAGACATCAGACTGGTTTAGGGGGAGGGGGGGTCGATTTGGTGGCTGTAAGTTGCCGCACTGAAAAACTCAGGAGGGACGATAGATATGATCCGGGTTCAATGAGCTGCAAGGATGTTTTCCGTCGCCCCTCAGGCCGTCTGTCTTGCATCCAAGAACTAACCTAACCTCATCCGCCCTTCCGCTATGTGAAGGACGTAGATGGCGACCAGACGTGTCTTCCCTGTGGCGTCGACACAGTATTTCCATCCTTTACCTGGAATTCTCCCACGTATGCCAGGGGTCAAGGTACAGCATCGTCAATACATGACCAGATGGCCATAATCTAGAGGAACGTTCCTATGAGGTTGGCGTTCGACGCTGGCGAGGAAAGGTCGACATCGCCAAGTCGAGATGGATCGACCAAACGCCTTATGCAGCTACTCTAATGGCACCTCCCCTTCCAGCAGCCCCTTGTAAGCGTAAATACTGGCACCGCAACAAAGCGCTGACTGGATTAACTTACGTAACTTTTCTTCTGACTTTCCTTGGGAAAATTACCGCCTCTGATGTGGTGAGGCTTCTGTCTCCGCCAAGCGCGTAGCAGATGTTATTCTTGCGGCAATGGAGGCATCTATCCCCCCTTCCTCCTCCTCCAAGACGACCTCTTCCTCCAATCCATGGTTCAACCGTTCCTGTTCTAAGGCCATTCAGGCAAGGGATCAGCCATATCGGGCTTGGAAAAACTCTCCTTCCTCCGGTTCCCATTCAGCTTATATCACTGCCCGTAATCACTGCAAGCACGTTATCTCTAACAACATCTGTCGCTCTACCTTTCCTTCACTTTTCCGTTCTGACGGTACTATACCTCTCTCTCCCGTAGACAAAGCAACTCTCTTTCCTTCCCGTTTCTCCACTAACTACATCTTGGATGACTCTGATACTCCTTCACCCCCTGATGCTCCTCTTACTAGTCCTATGCCTCTTCCCGTAATCTCTTTCCGGACTGTCCGAAATGCGTTTCTCTCTCTGGACACAAGTAAAGCCGATTGGTCCAGATGGCATCCATCCTCGTGCGCCTCTGAACTTGCACCTGTGCTTGCTCGTCATTTCCGACGTTCTGACCCCTCTAACTATCGTCCTACTGCTTTGACATGTACCATTTCTAAAGTCTCTGAATCCCTCTTCAACTCCCATATCCCTAAGACACCCTGAAGAATCACAGGCGAGATCCACTGGTGATATTCTTTCCTATCTTACTAATGTCCGGTCATCATCCCTGAAAGATCTTGGAGAGTCATGTGTAGTTGCCCTTGACACATCCACAGCTTTTGACAGGGTGTGGCACCGGGGTCTCATCTTCCACCTTCCCTTTTTTTGCCTTCCCTCAACTCACTTTGCTCCTTCATATCTAGCTTCCTGTCTCGCCGATCTATCTCTGTGGTTGTTGATGGATCAGCCTCCATTAACTGCGGCGTCCCTCAGCTACGGAAAAAAAAATGGCCTTGCCTTCCCCATGAAGTCATAAAAGTGTCAATGAAATAAACAGGTGTTTCCTTACCTACGAAGTCATTTGTGTGACAAGAAAAACATTCCATTTTCTTACCTATAAAGTCATACCTATGGCAATAAATGATTAACAATGTCCTGTCCTTACCTAAAAAGTCATACAGGTGGCATGAAAATAATGTCCTGTCCTTACCTACAAAGCCATAAATGTGGCATGAAAACAAAGGCATGTCATTACCTATAAAGTCATAAATGGAATGAAAACAAAGGCATGTCATTACCTATAAAGTCATAAATGGCATGAAAACAATGGCATGTCATTACCTATAAAGTCATAAATGGCATGAAAACAAAGGCATGTCATTACCTATAAAGTCATAAATGGCATGAAAACAAAGGCATGTCATTACCTATAAGGTCATAAATGGCATGAAAACAAAGGCATGTCATTACCTTTAAAGTCATAAATGGCATGAAAACAAAGGCATGTCATTACCTATAAAGTCATAAATATGTCAAGAAATTAATTAAAATGTATTTTCCTTACCAACAAAGTACATAATGTGGCAAGAAAACAAAAAAAAAAAAGGCTATTCCTTACCTATACAGTCATCAATATAGCAAGAAAATAAAAAAAGAAAAAAAATGGCTCTTCCTTACCTATGCAGTCATTAAATAAGGCAAGAAAATAATAAAAAAAAGGCCTCATCCTTACCTATGCAGCCATAAATGTTGCATTTCAAAAAAAAAAAAAAAAAGTCTTTTCCTTACCTATGAAGTCATGTATGTCGTAGGAGCAGTTCAGGGCTGTGCAAGTCCAACAGAACAGTTTCGCGAAGTCCAACATAGTCGAAAATGTTTATTTGTGTGTGTGTGTGTGTGTGTGTGTGTGTGTGTGTGTGTGTGTGTGTGTGTGTGTGTGTGTGTCGAGGGAGAGAGAGAGAGAGAGAGAGAGAGAGAGAGAGAGAGAGAGAGAGAGAGAGAGAGAGAGAGAGAGAGAGATAGGACAGGTCAGGCTGATGGGCGAGACGTCCTTGTCCGGGAGGAGTAGAGTGGGGAAGGAAGGGAGGGGTGGAGTTTTACGTCAGAGTGCCACGTCAGAGTGTCGTTAGGTTTCGTGCCAAGGTTACTATAATGTGTGTGCGTAGAGATAGAGCACCACCCCTCGATGATGCTGTTGCTGTGGCACGACGCGTGTGTGTGTGTGTGTGTGTGTGTGTGTGTGTGTGAGCGCAAGGTCGCGCATGTCACGCTGTCCATCTATCTAGTCAGTGGGAGTGACTCATGCCACCCTCACAGCTGCTGTGCGGCGTATAACTCCCGCATGCTGGGGCATTCACACGCTTGGGTGTTCGCACTGAAGGTGGGCACAGATCCCTGACACTTGTATCACTTATGAACACTGTACTATAGGTGCTGGAAGGGGAGGGAAGGGTGTCACACACACTTGTAATCACTTATGAACACTACACTTTAGGTGCTGGAAGGGGAGGTAAGGGGGGGTCACAAACACATATCACTTTATTATAAACACAACCCTTATCAGCAGGATGCAACTTTGTTCGTACATTTCACCACTTTCTGCAGGTGAGATAAACAGTATGTCTTGGACAATCGCATGTTTACCAAATGGCGTCCTTGCTTAGTCTCTTCGGTGTATATCAACTGGCTGTTATATTTCTCTCTTGTGTCTCCCCTGATGGTGTGATTATTACACGAAAGTGCACTTGGGAACTTATCGTGTTTCATTTTCCCCGTGGACTCTTAGGAATATATATATATATATATATATATATATATATATATATATATATATATATATATATATATATATATATATATATATATATATTTTTTTTTTTTTTTTTTTATACTTTGTCGCTGTCTCCCGCGTTTGCGAGGTAGCGCAAGGAAACAGACGAAAGAAATGGCCCAACCCCCCCCCCCATACACATGTACATACACACGTCCACACACGCAAATATACATACCTACACAGCTTTCCATGGTTTACCCCAGACGCTTCACATGCCTTGCTTCAATCCACTGACAGCACGTCAACCCCTGTATACCACATGACTCCAATTCACTCTATTTCTTGCCCTCCTTTCACCCTCCTGCATGTTCAGGCCCCGATCACACAAAATCTTTTTCACTCCATCTTTCCACCTCCAATTTGGTCTCCCTCTTCTCCTCGTTCCCTCCACCTCCGACACATATATCCTCTTGGTCAATCTCTCCTCACTCATTCTCTCCATGTGCCCAAACCATTTCAAAACACCCTCTTCTGCTCTCTCAACCACGCTCTTTTTATTTCCACACATCTCTCTTACCCTTACGTTACTTACTCGAATCAAACCACCTCACACCACACATTGTCCTCAAACATCTCATTTCCAGCACATCCATCCTCCTGCGCACATCTCTATCCATAGCCCACGCCTCGCAACCATACAACATTGTTGGAACCACTATTCCCTCAAACATACCCATTTTTGCTTTCCGAGATAATGTTCTCGACTTCCACACATTTTTCAAGGCTCCCAAAATTTTCGCCCCCTCCCCCACCCTATGATCCACTTCCGCTTCCATGGTTCCATCCGCTGACAGATCCACTCCCAGATATCTAAAACACTTCACTTCCTCCAGTTTTTCTCCATTCAAACTCACCTCCCAATTGACTTGACCCTCACCCCTACTGTACCTAATAACCTTGCTCTTATTCACATTTACTCTCAACTTTCTTCTTCCACACACTTTACCAAACTCAGTCACCAGCTTCTGCAGTTTCTCACATGAATCAGCCACCAGCGCTGTATCATCAGCGAACAACAACTGACTCACTTCCCAAGCTCTCTCATCCCCAACAGACTTCATACTTGCCCCTCTTTCCAGGACTCTTGCATTTACCTCCCTTACAACCCCATCCATAAACAAATTAAACAACCATGGAGACATCACACACCCCTGCCGCAAACCTACATTCACTGAGAACCAATCACTTATATATATATATATATATATATATATATATATATATATATATATATATATATATATATATATATATATATATATATATATATATTATCCCTTGGGATAGGGGAGAAAGAATACTTCCCACGTATTCCCTGCGTGTCGTAGAAGGCGACTAAAAGGGAAGAGAGCGGGGGGCTGGAAATCCTCCCCTCTCAATTTTTTTTAATTTTCCAAAAGAAGGAACAGAGAAGGGGGCCAGGTGAGGATATTCCCTCAATGGCCCAGTCCTCTGTTCTTAACGCTACCTCGCTAACGCGGGAAATGGCGAATAGTTTGAAAAAAAAAAAAAAAAAAATATATATATATATATTTTCCCACTACTAAGTTCAAGAAGATACTCCCAAAGTAAACCAAAAAAAAAAAAACTTGTTTAACACTGCACCAGGCTGTTCCACAAATTTACATAATGAAAGATGTTACGCAAATTTACACGGACACTTTTCACTTTTTTCTCTATTTTCTTTTCGCGGCACAACGTAAAGAAGAGGAAGAAAAAAAAAAAAACTTGGGCATATTGAAGTACACAGGCACCGGGTGTTCGCTAAAGACACTCCCAACCCCAACCTCCCCCTCCCAACACGACCCTGACGTAGGGAGAGCTAGTGGGAGTGAGGCGTTCGAGTTCCCGGGTCCCCCTGAAGAGATGCCTGGAGCATTGCTGGAGGACAGCCTCCCTCAGGAGGTAGGAGGACGACCTGTTGTATAACATACCGTGTTCTTCCTGTTGGTATTTACGAGGGATTCTCCCTGTTCTGCTATCAAAGTCGGGTTCTTCCTGTTTTGGTATTAACGTCAGGTTCTTCCTGTTGGTATTAACGACAGTTCTTCCTAATAGTATTAACGAAAGTTTCTTCCTGTCGGTATTAACGACAGGTTCTTCTTGTTAGTATTGACGACAGGTTCTTCCTGTTGGTGTCAACGACAGGTTCTTCCTGTTGGTATTAACGACAGTTCTTCCTAATAGTATTAACGAAAGTTTCTTCCTGTCGGTATTAACGACAGGTTCTTCTTGTTAGTATTGACGACAGGTTCTTCTTGTTGGTGTTAACGACAGGTTCTTCCTGTTGGTGTCAACGACAGGTTCTTCCTGTTGGTGTCAACGACAGGTTCTTCCTGTTGGTGTTAACGACAGGTTCTTCCAATTGGTATTATCGACAGGTTCTTTTTGTTGGTATTAAGGACAGTTTTTCCCCTGTTGGTATAAGTTTTTTCCCCTGTTAGTGTAAGGGCAGGTTCTTCTTGCTGGTATAACAACAGATTCTGTTTAATGGTATAACAGTATGTTCTTCTGTATACACTTGGTGGATTACCGTTTAAAAAGAACTCTCTTGGGTCATATATTTTCAAACGTTTCTGGCTCGCTGAATACCGATTTATATTGCCTTTTTTAGTTTCAGACTTCTGTTGGCAGCCGCCTGTCAAACTAACCTTCTAAGTGTGCAAATGGAATTTGTGGTTCTGGACCTGAGTTTTGCATACGAGCTAAAGTATGTTGGGATCTGTTGTACAACAAGTTCTTCCTGGAGATATGATAATCTGTTGTAAAACATGTTATTCCTAGATGTATACAAATCTGTTGTATAACAATAGGTTTTCTGGAATGACCCGTTGTATAACAGCAGGTACGTATAAATCTGTTGTATACCAACGGGTACGTGCAAATTATCTGTTGTACAACAAGTACGTATAAAGATCTGTTGCGTAACAACAGGCTCCTACAATCAACGACCTGTTGTATAACAACAGGAAAGCATAAGGATGTTGTAACAATAATGATGTTATATAACGACAAGGTCCTTTAGGAGATATGATCTGTTGTGTAACAACAGGTCCATATACACATATGTTTATAACAACAGGTTCCTCCTGGGTATACAAGGATCTGTTGTCTAACAACAGGTACCGAAAAAAGACCTCATGTGCCACAACAGGAACCTCCGAGAGACATGATGATGGTCTGTTGTACAACAACAACAACATCAACAACAACAACAACAACAACGGGGTTGCTGGCGGACATTATGAAAATCCGTTGTCCAACAACAGGAAAAGGTCATCTCTTACATATCCCCAGGAAAGCTCCCTCCAGGCTATACCCCCAACTAACGAACGAAAGCAGGCACGTAAGGGAAGCTCGTACCAAGAGTTTTAACGCCTGACCGCCAGATGTTCGTCATATACAACAGGGATACAATTCCAACTGTTAACGGAACCATTTCTGGTCGAATGACATCATTCGATACACGTCGCCCGCCTTGATCCGAATTACTCGTGTGTGTGTGTGTGTGTGTGTGTGTGTGTGTGTGTGTGTGTGTGTGTGTGTGTGTGTGTGTGGACAGAATAAGTTTATTTGCTCAGACTCTGAAAACTAAGCTGCTACATGACTCATCAGCGATAGTTACAGTCACTTGTCATTACATCAATTCAGCTAAATATACCAAACACTGCTCTCACAAAGAGCGACAGTTTAAGAACAGTCACATTAGTAGTTTACATGAAAAAAAAAATACACTTGAACTGAGCTGACCTTAATTTATAACAGTCTGGAATACAATTATTTCGCAACCTAACCATATCATCATTTTGACACTTAAAAATAATGCATGGTATTCATCACCCACCACATTAGCATCACACTTAGACTTTGCAAATACGACCTTCCCAAACTCTCATCTCGATATCAACCCACAATTATCAGCAATTCATTTTTATAAGGTCGTCCGTGGCTCACTAAACTGCCATTACTTTTCGATAATTCTACCAAGATATTCCTCAATACCGCATACCTATCTACACATTCTATAATTACCGTATACCTATCTATACATTCTATAATTACCGTATTCCTATCTATACATTCTATAATTACCGTATTCCTATCTACACATTCTATAATTACCGTATTCCTATCTATACATTCTATAATTACCGTATACCTATCTATACATTCTATAATTACCGTATACCTATCTATACATTCTATAATTACCGTATACCTATCTATACATTCTATAATTACCGTATACCTATCTATATATTCTATAATTACAGCAAATTGATTTAGTTCACATGTTATTCCAAGTGGTAGTCCACTGATCATTTAACATCAAGTCAATTGCCGTTCTGAAAAAGAAAAAAAAAAGTTTTGCCATAACCACACCCCAGACGTACCACATTCATTATATAAGCTCTTAATGCAAGCTATCCATATGGTGAGGTGTAAACACAGAGCATGTTTAATGGTGTAAACACAGAGCATGTCTAATGGCAACGAACACTTACACATCAAATGACTTAATTTTGTGTTTTTCTCCTGATATCGATCGCGACCAATCTGACATATATTTTGAGTGGGTGGACATCAAGTTCTCTACGCACTATATTAGTGTTCTCGTGAACACATAACCAATGCTTTAAAAACTTCCTTTTCAGTACCTCCATCTCCCTTAGAACACATATATAATACCTGGTAACACTTTAGCATTAAACAGTTCAATCTACATATCAACTGACAAATCAAACTTAAGACGTGTGTGTGTGTGTGTGTGTGTGTGTGTGTGTGTGTGTGTGTGTGTGTTTTCGGTGTGTGAACATATCCATGTGTGCTTTCCTCTAGGTCGTTTACTTTTACTGTTCCGCTGCGTTTTCTTTTTAATAAGAGAGAGAGAGAGAGAGAGAGAGAGAGAGAGAGAGAGAGAGAGAGAGAGAGAGAGAGAGAGAGAGAGAGAGAGATCGCAGGCCTTCTACAACCCTCCGCGTGACCCCCCCCCCCCCCCCCAGCACCAGGGAGGGAGCTGGTACCACTCAACAACTGTCTCCTGTTCAACTCCCTCAGCTACACCACCAGATGGCTCCCTAACCTCATTATTTTTCGTAGAAAAAAAAAAAAAATCCCCATTCCCCCCTGATCCATCCACCCAATGAGTACACTACATATGACGAAAACATTACCTACCTAATTACGATTCGCTGATCTGTAAAGCATACTGATGTAAATGTGGTGGGCTATTCCTACACAACAGGGTTACTGACTGATATAAATTAATATCATTAGAGCAGCAGTGTCTAAATGTATGTGAGTGTTCGCTCGCCATGGGCTACAGCAGTCAAGTACCTTATACAGAACAATACAGGGCGTTACAAAGAGCAACGGAGCATTGTTACAATCACTGATAACGTATCTTAGAAGTAACAATCAAGCCGCTACCAGTCACGGTCGATGTTACAAAGAGCAACAGAAAAGGTTACAATCACTGATAACGATTTCTCGAAAAAGTAACAATTAGTCACAACAGATGTTACAAGGAGCTACAGAGGATGTTACACACGGTGATAACGAATGGTACAAGCATGCTACCTAGTTCGCGACAGATGTTACAAGGAGCAACAGAGAATCACAGAGGCAGTGGTGAGGTCTATTACGAATCTTACTAGTACGCCGCTCTTCGCTACAGACCATGTTATAAAAAAAAATCTATTATCTTACAAGTAGCCAAGACGTGTCTTGCAAGCAGCGACAAAACACACACGAAAAGTAAGAAGAAGGGTATCTTAAAAGTAACACTAAGGTACCCGTTGGAAGCAATATAAAAGAAATCTTACTATATGAGCGTGATATCCTCCCTCACCTACACACACACACACACACACACACACACACACACATACTCGAGTCTTGGAAGAAAGTAAAGCCACGGTAGGTAACGCGAAGCCCTCGCCACTCACTCGCCGATCTCTCTCCTAAAAACACAAGGAGACCAATAAGGTGTTACCGTTTTCCGTGAGGACGCCGATGATCGCGCCGGTCCCTCGGGGTTTCACCCACACGAAATCATCACCGCACGTACGTCAAGTACAAGAGAGGCTGCGACGGTGGTAAATAAAAAAAAAAAATAGATGTATATCTCTCGAGGGGAAAACATGGAGAGAGAGAGAGAGAGAGAGAGAGAGAGAGAGAGAGAGAGAGAGAGAGAGAGAGAGAGAGAGAGAGAGAGAGCACAAAACACACAAAAATAATCTTGCAAACCTGGAGAGAGAGAGAGAGAGAGAGAGAGAGAGAGAGAGAGAGAGAGAGAGAGAGAGAGAGAGAGAGAGAGAGACCACAAACACACACAAAAAAAAGAATAATCTTGCAACCCCAACAAAGTTAGCCCCAACGTCCGTCCTGAGATTAGCCGTCCATCCGGTCACCACCACCACCAACAACAACCACTGCTACTACTTCTACCACAGCCTCATGGGGCGCGACCAAACTCTCTTGCGCTGAGCACCACACACACACACACACACACACACACACACACTGTGCCTCAGACTCCTTCAAGTAGCACAGGACGGGATAGATATCAGCTCTTCCAATTATTCCAGGTCTCTTACAATCTTTTTTTTCCAGGACGAGAGAGATATCACCTCTTCCAGAATCGTTCCAAGTCTCTTACAATCACTTTCCAGGACGGGAGGGATTTCAGTTCTTCCAACTGTTCCAAGTCTCTTACAATCTTTTTTTTTTCCCTTCCTCTTCCCTCATTTCCTCTGTATCTCTCAAGCATCTATCATGTAATGAGTTCTCAGGAGGTCCGTAACTGAAGCGATCAACGTATGACAACAAACACATAAATACTCCGTGACACATGTCGACACGGAGAGAGAGAGAGAGCGATAGCCTAGCTTTCTACAGTAAGAGAAATCATAGATTTTGTTTTTTCTTTTCCCATATAAATCTCTGACGTGCCTGGTTCTCGGTAACTATATCTGTCCAGAACACATACCTTACAATCACCTTCGAAGACGTACCTTCATCTTCCGAGACGCTGAGAGACTAGGCTAGTTTCTGACTGCCGCGTACAAGGAATGTAAAGACTAGGCTAGTTTCTGGCCGCTGCGTGCGAGCAATGTAAACACTAGGCTAGTTTCTGACTGCCGCGTACAAGGAATGTAAAGACTAGGCTAGTTTCTGGCCGCTGCGTACGAGCAATGTAAAGATTATGCTAGTTTCTGACCTCTGCGTACAAGCAATGTAAAGACTAGGTTATTTTCTGACCTCTGCGTACAATGTAAAGACTAGGCTAGTTTCTGGCCGCTGAGTACAAGCAATGTAAAGACTAGGCTAGTTTCTGGCCGCTGCGTATAAGCAATGTAAACACTAAGCTAGCTTCTGACCTCTGCGTATAAGCAATGTAAAGACTAGGCTAGTTTCTGACCTCTGCGTATAAGCAATGTAAAGACTAGGCTAGTTTCTGACCTCTGCGTATAAGCAATGTAAAGACTAGGCTAGTTTCTGACCTCTGCGTATAAGCAATGTAAAGACTAGGCTAGTTTCTGACCTCTGCGTATAAGCAATGTAAAGACTAGGCTAGTTTCTGGCCGCTGCGTACGAGCAATGTAAACACTAGGCTAGTTTCTGGCCGCTGAACCCAGGGCGATCGAAGCAAGCTACTTCTCATGAAATCAAATACTCTATGGATTCCAAGTATCAGATGGTGAACCTCAAGAGATGACAGTATTTTCTCACAGAGCTGATGGCAACCTTACCTATTCCTCTTGTGCTGTGTTACGAAACCTTACGTGTCAATCACTCCATTAGATGAGGAAGCCATGGGAAAATTAGACAGTAGGCGATTACAGGCTTGAGGAGGGTGGAGAGGTGTTCCATTAATTTCCAGGTCGAGTTAGAGGTTTAGGGAGGAGGTTGATAACGGAATTGTGCGCCTCGTCCTCCAGTCTGCCGACCCGAGGCAAGGTCTGGGTGATCGATCACCTGTTCTATAAGTAACTCCCGCTCTGGACCAGCTCAGTGCGTACTACGAATGTTCCCGATACATTTTCTACTACGAATGTTCCCGAGACATTTTCTACCACGAATATTCCCGAGACATTTTCTACCACGAATATTCCCGATACACTTTGTACAACGAATGTTCCCGATACCTTTTCTACGAATGTTCCCGATACATTTTCTTTTACGAATATTCCCGATACATTTTTTACCACGAATATTCCCGATACATTTTCTCCTACGGATGTTCCCGATACCTTTTCTACGAATGTTCCCGATACATTTTCTCCTACGGATGTTCCCGATACATTTTCTCCTACGGATGTTCCCGATACATTTTCTACGAATATTCCCGATACACTTTCTACAACGAATGTTCCCGATACATTTTCTAACTCATCAATTTTATTTGTCCTTGGAAAAAAAAAATGGTGTTACTACAGACGAGTCTGAAATACACTTAAGTACTTTAAAATATTAAATCACTGATCATATAATTAGATCTCTCGAGTTCTGACAGTTCCAAGAATCCAGGTCTTTAATTTACAGATGCGCTTGTGGCTTTAAAACCTACTAGTAGAAAATATGTTCATCTGCCGTACTTAATCTTTCATTTTTGATAGCCAGTTCCTGTACTACATTAAGCTTGGTGCTCGGTGGAGCTATATATATTTTCTCATTCATTTCGTCCAAACAGGAGTAAAAATAAACTTTCCTCCCAAGAGGAGCATCGAATTGGTAAGTACTGGCCCACGGGATGGCCATAATCTAGTTACAACCTCTTAAGTGTCCTGTACCTTACTATTTACTACGTATGTATATCACACACTAGTCTCGAGGGCTGTCTTATAATCCTTACAGCTCACCTTAAGCCAAGCTTGCTTAAAGAGAACCCGGTCCACAAAGGCTACTTCTCACGCGGAAGGTCTGTGGTAAAGTCACATTTGTCTGGCTTCCTCCTCCCAATGGTAACTTCTGATCTGAGCAGAGGGCGCTGAAGATTAACTTCATCCATGGAATCACAACATGCAACAGCTGTAAGGTGAAGTTTCCATCACGTACATAACCCACTGTTAAACCATGGTACTTAACGCCACGCCACGCCACGCCACATTCGTCTGGATCAAACAGCGCCTCCAAGTAAAAAATCAACGTTTGTGTTTGAGATAATGATCGCATCACGACAGCAGTACGGGTAGAAGGCCTTCGAAACTGTCGTAAGGTATACGTACTGTAGGTAAGGTCTCAGACCCAGCTGTCCGGGGTACGACGAAGACCTCCGACACCATCGTAAGGTATACAAACGTAAGGTAAGTAAGGTCCTAGACCCAGTTGTGGGGGTAGAAGACCTCCGACACCATCGTAAGGTATACACAAGGTAAGGTCCCAGACCCAGCTGTCTGGGGTACGACGAAGACCTCCGACACCATCGTAAGGTATACATACGTAAGGTAAGTAAGGTCCTAAACCCAGCTGTGGGGGTAGAAGACCTCCAAAACCATCGTAAGGTATACGTAAGGTAAGGTAAGGGTCTAGTCCCAGCTGTGGGGATGTAGAAGACCTCCAAAACTGACGTAAGGTATGAGTTGCAGGGGGAAGAATACCTCCGAAACCATCGCATGGCATACATAAAGGGGGAAGGCAAGCTCCCAGACTCAACTGTAAGGGTAGAAGACTATCTAAACCGCCCGTTAAGTGGCCATATATCCATGGTCAGTCTGCCAGCAGAGTCCCAACCATACGAGAGAGAGAGAGAGAGAGAGAGAGAGAGAGAGAGAGAGAGAGAGAGAGAGAGAGAGAGAGAGGCCTCTGGGTCGTTCTAGTAATTTCCAATTTTAATTCGTGCCTTATGGACATAGCTGTGAGGCATCTGCCAAGCCTCTAATGATTCGTGCACCGGGAGGTGTACCGTACACGTCTGGAACAAGCGTATATATTTTCGTCTTACGCTATAATCAAGAGAGAACTTACCGCAAAGGTCAGTATATATACGCACGAAAACACGGACGTGAATGACCAGGAGTGGCACGAACCATATGGAGACATCGCTGGCAAATTTCTGGCTTCCGCTTCCTGAAACGCTTGGCTCTGTATGACTTGCACCTCGTAAAAAAAAAAAAGAAAAAAAAGAGAAGCATAATGAAAATACAGAGCCTGGTTCAACGACGACGACACACACACACACACACACACACACACACACACACACACACACAGCGGGAGGGTCACCAGATGAAAAATGTATTGAACAGCCACAGTAGAGTTGCTTCGTGTCCCCGCCCTGTCTCGACCACGTTCCCAGCTCTACGCCGCAATAATCAGGGAGTTCCATGTTAAGGGTAAGGGCGTAGGGTACGTTCCCAGCCAGCCCTACCCAGCAAGACAACAAGCCACCCATCCCCATCCTGGGGATAGAAAGCCACCGAGCCAAGCATCAACTACAACAGCACAGACAGTCGCACTGTGTAGTCAGCAACAGCTGGGGGCACGAGTCGAATCATTACAGCCAACACCAGCTGGTTCACTGGCGCAGACCAACACATCCCCCTCACCCCACCCTTCTCCTCAGCAGGGAGAGCCCGGGATACGACCACAGAAAACAAGAGGAAGGTGGTCTGGTGAGTCATGGGAGACCACACGAGCCGTGGGAGGTAGGTAGTCTGTCGCTGGCGGTCGTAATGAGGTGAAGACAATGACCAATCATCAAGGGCAGCGAGAGCCAGACGTGTGGTGGTGGTGGTGGCGGCGGTGAGCGTCGCTAGGCAGACAACACCACCGCCACCACACACCACCACCACTCCACCCGCCAAAGACTCGACACTCGCCCCACCTGTCTCTGGGTCATTAATGACTAAAGCAAACACCTGACTCTCACGCCACCTATTTTCCTACAGCTGTGATAAGTCGGTCGCTCTACGATACCTACCACTAGATCTACAAGAACGGACAACGTGGCCGGCAGAAGCGATACTTCTGAGCGTGGGAGACTCCCCCATCCAAGTCTCCCCGCAAGTCAGACGCATTTCGTGAGATCTGCTGACACAAGACGATACTGTTATCTGGAGAGGGGGGGTTAGGTGGTGCACATTATGAACTCAACCACTACCATCGTTTCTTGTTTATGATCGTAGTTTGTAGAACCACAACATTTTTTACTACTTCCTCAGAATTCTCATGCAAAAACATACACACACACACACACACACACACACACACACACACACACACACAAAAGCCCCTATACACCAACACAATATTTCCCAGCCATTACAATGCGTCAGCTAACACCAAACCTTTAATTTCGTTATTCAGGTTCCTAAGTGGCACCCAAAACCCTATTCAGTCTCGATATTCCTCTCCTGATCATGTAATCATCACAGTCTATAAACACACCGAGAAACTAACCCAGCCCGCGTCTCACAATTCTATTACAACGCAAAAGGACTGCATTCAAACGAGGACTATTGAGAAGTACGCCTTAAGAGTTTCATTATATATATTGTTTCATCTATATATAGAAACAAGAGCGTCTAAAAAGAGTAACAAAAGAGGATCGACGGATATATTAATCTCCGCGGTATCAACAAGGCGTCGCAAACAAATAGTCACGGTGACCGACTTTTCAGGTATTCCACGATGATGCACTTATGAACTTGGAGCCCCACGATCTCTACAACCAGAGAGAGAGAGAGAGAGAGAGAGAGAGAGAGAGAGAGAGAGACGGAAGAGGGTAGTCAATGTAGCAGCAGAAATACCTCAACGAACTTAGGAGATTTCGTAGATTTCCTACTGAACTATGTTTAAAAAAAAAAATGGCACATACCCATCAGCTTACGTACTCGTTGACCTCAAAAGAAGAAAGGTCAAAGGAAGAAATGGCACGGGAATATCAATGATGATAATAATAATAATAATAATAATAATAATAATAATAAAAATAATAAATATTAATAATAACAATAATAATAATAATAATAATAATAATAATAATAATAATAATGATAATAATAAATAACAATAATAACAATAATAATGATAATAATAAAGGAAACAGTAAAAGGGGTGATTCACTGTTAGTTTCCTTTCTTCTTTAATGACACCCTACGTAGACCTCTGGAGTCAGCTGGAGAGTGGATCGCCTCCCGACTCTAAGACAGTGGGTCCAAAGAGTACATACAGACTTGGGGACGCGAACCTCCCTCTTCCCCGCCCAGTCATCTCGGGGTCGGGGTAGAAACAGAGTCATAACTACGTCACCACACAGAACGGAAAGGTCACCACGACTGGACCCCTGCGTATTTTACACACATCTGGAGACGTAATAGAGTTTTCAAAGACTTATAAAGTGGGATATTGCTAGAATATGGTAGGGTAAGCTCAATAATACCAGTTTAAGGACAATGCCAGATCTGTGGTTAAACGTGGAGAGAAAAAATTTATATTCGAAGTCCTTTCATGATCTTAATATTTAATGGAATCACGTAAAAGAACGACTGGCAATGACGTAAGAGTTTTGGCATCCCTCTGGTGGGAAGCAGAGGCGACCGAGCGGGAGTATGGAAGACAGGCCCTCCATTACCCGCCGCGCTCGGCCCTCTAATCTCAAGACTGCAGGCAGGGTCGAGGGAGGGCAATTTTTCTCGCATCCAAGCAATTTTCCTTGTATCCCAGGATCGTTAGCTTCACGTAAATATTGACCGGTAGCTCGTTCGCTTTAAGGGATAGTTTTTATTTTCCCCCCTCTGTTCATGAGTTACTTCAAATGATGGACAAATAACATACGTGCATTATGTACCTTCGTATAGGTCATA